>NW_013676186.1:0-9095 GCF_000517525.1 Limulus polyphemus
TACTCTGCCCACCACGGGTATCGAAACCCGGATTCTAGCGTTGTAAGTCCTCAGACATACTGCTGTGCCACTGGGGGGTCGTAGTGTCTAAACTGAAACTATGATTTCACCAGTGTCACTGAAAATATTGGGTACAGTGATGATGTTGTAAGTCCTCAGACATACTGCTGTGCCACTGGGGGGTCGTAGTGTCTAAACTGAAACTATGATTTCACCAAGTGTCACTGAAAATATTGGGTACAGTGATGATGATGCTTTCAATGATGCTTCAAAGGCCATTTCTTAACATTCACATCAAATACTTTATTCTCACTCAGTCGTTGCTTCATAGTTCTGCTCTCTGTATAATAGATTCGTATTATTTATATAGCATTCAATAACGACTTTATGTAATGTTTGTTTACATATGAAACACTATACGTATAATCATATACATATTTCAACATATCATTACATGTACTTCTAGTGTTCTAATGGCCTTAAGATACGTCTTGATAGCAATGTTCACGATATGAGCTCAGAAATTCGACTCTCTTTCTGCATTTAATGGAGGATGATCCGGTGATAGAGTTACGGTTTTTGGAGTTAGGAGGGTTCGATTCAATGGGATTCCACAAAGTGTTCCCTACATTGCTAGCTGTAGGTGTTTTATAAGAGTGACAAACAAACTATTATATTAGATGGTGGGTGATAGGGTACTTCTTATTGGCTGCCTTACCTGTGGCCAGTAATTAAAACTTAGAGACAGCTGCGGATAACATTAGTAACCTTGCTATGAAAGTGGAAATACTTTCAACATAATGAAATGAATAATTACAGGCAGAATCCAGTGACTTTTACCTAGAATTTCTTTAACCAGCATTAATATTCGTCCTATCCACTATAGCAGACACCTATGTACACTCAGGACAACACAGGTTAAGTACAATAATATTCAACAACAACAACAAATAAAATACAAGGTATCTGCAAACACGTGAAACACAGAAAAATAAATACAGGAAAAATCTAGAGAAACAAGGAAATTTTCACTAAGATTTACCACAGTCTTATTTATATTCTGTTTGAACATTTATCAAGTTAACACACGATTGACATACACAGTTGCACAATTCACTCTATGTTACATCTGCAGCAATACCAACTTTGTTTTGAATATGACAATAACAAGGCTTCTACTAAAGCAAACTTAAGTTACTGAAATTAATAGTCACGTTCCTCATCCTCCTAAAATGTGTTTTAGCTTCAGCCACAGCAAACAAAATGACGTGTTGATCACGAATAAGTTAAATACAAACCGTTGGTAACACAATATAAAATCTAGGAATCTATGGGTCTCTAATGTTATCATGAGTTGGACCAATCTCTGACTTCTGCAATTTTTTAGTATCTGGAAGTCATGTACAGGCTTCATAAGCACGTCTATAAATTTCACCTACATTTCAAACTTAAATATACACAAACATTCTCATATGATATCTTGCATAAACATACTGCTAATATTTACTGAATGCTTGAAAAGCAGGGATCACAAAGTTTCTTCAGCCATTCACTAAAATAATAGCATTCGTTTTCAAGTGAAAGTGTCCTACGTATTACATCATATATCCTAATTATAAGACTATTGAATACTGCGTTGTCTGCTCTACAGAAATTCTGCTATTACTTAGCTAGATAGTATGGGTGATTATTGCAAGACATAATTCAAATATCTCTCACTGAAAAATTACTCAGTAGCTTAGAAAGTAAGGATCATAATGATCTTTCGGCTTAGTTTGAAATTCCCATAGACCATATCTGATTGTACTAGCTGTTTATATTCTAGGCACTATATCTGATGAGCTAACTGTACAATAACTGAGAAGCCCTAACCCAGTATCCAGTAGATAATCTCACTATGAAACACTTCTCGATAGCTCAGAAAGTAAGAAACACCATTTAATTTCAGCAATTAACTGATTACTGATTGATCCCTCATTCTGAGTGTTGGTCTAGCAGTTAATCCCAGTCATATTAATCGGTGACAGTGTTTCGTCCAATTATCATACAGCTCATCCACTGGCCCTTCTTCATCTGATTCCTTTTGGACTGCAAGTACATCCAGCATCTTCGTTCATATCAGCCAAGCTGAGATGATTAAAACGGAATGTTCCCTATCATCTGATCAGCAGTCTCAATCTAACCAAAACACATGAGGTTCTTCAGTGATGTACGGTTGTCAATGTGTTCGATGTGCTTGTTCTCATCACGTGAATGCTCAAGGACATCGTTTCGAGGGCTGAGTCACCTGGAAATATGATACAGACCAGTCCAGCCAGAACCGAGTTACTTCCTGGATACAAGCACATATCCAGTCTCCACGTTTGAACTTTTATTTACTCATTGCTTTATCATAGCATTTATTTTGCCATATGCTGGCCATTCCTGGCTATTGGTGCACAAATTCATGCACATCATCTAATGTAAATCTTAATCATTTCACACATTCTTGTAGACACTGGGAATTGTGCAAAGTATTAGGTGTGTTGAAGTTATACATTCCCGGAGTCACATTCCTAGTTAAAACGCCTTGTGAGTGAGGGGAGACAGGGACAGCTTGTACTCTTGGTTAGCTCAGACGAATAGAGCATTGGCCCTGTTAGCCAAAGTTCCTGCACTCAAGTCCTAGTTCTGGAGTTTCTTTTCACTTATCGGCTTTTTCACTTACTATAATTTTTGTTAGAAAGGTATCAAGGATACCACAGCCATCTGTCTAAGATCAACACTGAACCTTAACACACAATTCTTTCTTCTGATAATCACCACTAGCAGTAAACTAGTTCTTTCTGAATACTCTATGATTCCTTCCTTGAAATTCCACTGAATCTTGGTATTGGCTATGTTTCTAGTGCTCCACAGAAGCTTGTGCAGCAGTTGACGTGTCAGATGAGGATCACCCGTAACTGTATGATGATGAATTTCTGTTGTCTGTTGACCGTTTAGTAAACAAAAAATAAAGGCTCATTCAGTGAGTTCATTCTGTTGTTTTTAATTCAGATTGCTTGCACAATTATCAATCAACGACCTCTGATGCACTGGGTAACCTTCTAATTGGTGTCGGGTGCAGTGAAAGAGAAGCACCCCTAGCTATACAGTTAGTTCCTGCTGGGCCTACTTTGCTTACGATAAAAATTACCATTCTAGCAGGAAGCTGAATAGCTAAGTGTCCATAATTATAGAGCAACTCCGGGACAGTACTACCAGTGCAATTTCATTTTCCTATGTCATACCATTTGTGAGAATGATGTGCCAAATCACGAAATTTTTATCAGGGAGCGCGGTTGAAAATAATGGCCTGTACATTGTGTATGGTAGTGCGTCAGGCAGGACGTCGGCAAAATCCAGCCACAAGGATAGGGACGAAAAACCCTTCACTAATCAAGTACAAAAACTGTTTCTAAAGTAGCTAATCTATTGTATACTCCTTACCGCGCCGCGCAGTATCCTGGTCATGACTTATCTTGCTTCAAGAAGTAACGTCTATAGATTATATTATGGCTCCCTATAGTATAGAACTGAATAAGTTGGTGACATCGTCACTTTCACCTAAAAGTTACAGCCCCACTGGAGGCTAAGACTTCAACCTGTAAAAATTAGAGAAATTAATAAAAAAAAAATCTAAAATTGTTCAGATATAGGGCTGGAAAAAGATGAAAACTAGAGAGCATTTGGGATGGGAGAAAAACTCTGCATTATCCATTCCTGCATTCCACTTCCTAACGTATATATGCACCAACCTGTATGTAAAAAATCTACAATAGAGAATACTTGAACTCTACAACAAAGTTTGAAAATAACTCTACAAAAGTAGAGGAACTAAAACACAGAATTATACATTGATATTAAATGACTTATTAGTATTAGAACATCAAGTTGAGATTTTATTTGTCTGCTCATTTATTTGCTGTTAAGCATGAAGCTACACAATGGGCTATATGTGTTGTCCTCAACACTGGTATCAAACCCCGGATTTTAGCGTTATATGTCTACAGACTTATCGCTGAGCGCCACTATAGGGCATATAGAGTTACTCAGGTTTTTTGTAAGGTTTGTCGAAAGTACATAAAGAGGATTGTCTTGTTAGGCCTAAATTGGTTGAAAGATCGCTTTTGATTAGGTTTTACCTTCAGTCTTGCTTATTGTCAAAGGTATATTGTTATTACTCTTGTCATGTTTAATAATTCTGAACATGTTGATCATTTTTGGAAGCAACTTGATAGTCAACACAGTAATGTATAACCAAAGTGTAACATTACTTTGTTTTTTAAATACATTTAATATCCAATAATAATGGCAAGTTTGAGTGTGAAGTTGTGAAGTGTACCATAAAAATACATTTACTGGTTTAAATTTTACAGATTCATTCCAGGTTTGTTTACAAGAAATTTGGTTAAAATATTAACATCGTAGCTTTAAAAACCATCAGGTGTATGAATATCTTTATAAATAATTTGAAAGTGTTAAAATGTATTTCAAATGACATTGTAGATAACATTATTCATGATAATTTGTACAAAATCGGTAGCCTTAACCATTTAAAATACAAAGTTCCTGAACAAATCCTGTGAAATAATATTAGCATATACTGGAAAACATGTATTAAATGTGACAATTAGTGTTTGTAAGATTTCTCATGAACTTATTCATATAAAAGTTATTTCTAGATTTGAATGTAAGCTATATTTTTTTTTAAAGTTCAAATATAAAAGATCGCCTTTGAAAAGTATATAATGTAGTGTATGAAGTTAAATATCCTAGGTGTAATTCTCGATATATTGGATAAACCACTAGGTGACAGCAAACACCAATAACAAATCAAAATACGTCATCACGCGCACAATGAGAGTGACGTAGCAATGCATCACAGTTTATTTTAGATTCCTGAGAGGAAATGTGATTTTTCTTTTATTAGAAACGTGATGGCAAGTCTTTAATATTTACAATTCTGACAAAAGCGACTTAGAAATATAAAGTTCGTTCCACTGATTTTATATGATTAATGCAGGAAAAAAACAATCTGGAAAGTCGATAATTTTTAAACAACAACAAAATATCAAGAAGGTTGAGCAATATAGCGCTAGGGTTATCGAACGTCTTCAGTCCTGGACCTGTGTGAAAACAATGTTAATATAATAATACAGTTCTACATATTATCTTTCAATTATGTTGAAAGTATCTGGTATTTTATCTCGGAAAGGATGCTGACTCAAGCTGATTGGTTGATGCGGGGTCACGGGATCTAAGACATCAGTTTCACTGAAGTCTCGCTCAGGAAATAAGGGTCAGAGCATCTTTCGATGGTAGGAAGTCACGTGATCTGAGAGTCGTAGGTGTTAGTTCCATAGAGGTCCACTAGAAGCTGGAGTCGATCAATGTAGACGTGTCTCAACCTGCGATTACAAAAGTGAGGCCATAATGGACTTTACCAAACACATTTCTAGACACGATCTTTACTATTTTAGTTTCATATTATCCTTATGGTAAATTTTCTAAATTATGATTCCATTTCAGTGTTCATTTTATCAAGGCATGGCATGGCCTTGTGGATGTGTTACGTCAGTCGCAAACATGGGTCTTTATGTTTTCCTCTGGGGAACATTTAATAACGCGTTCTAAGATAATATTTTCCTCTTGGTGACAGTTCTGCACGCGTTCTATGTAACAACATTTTGCTGTGTGTGACAGTTATGGACGTGTTCTAAGTATGACTGCCAACATTTTGCTGTGGTTGACAGTTATGGACGTGTTCTAAGTATGACTGTCAACATTTTGCTGTGGGTGACAGTTATTGACGTGTTATAAGTATGACTGCCAACATTTTGCAGTGGTTGACAGTTATGGACGTGTTCTAAGTATGACTGCCAACATTTTGCTGTGGGTGACAGTTATGGACGTGTTCTAAGTATGACTGACAACATTTTGCTGTGGGTGATAGTTGTGGACGTGTTCTAAGTATGATTGCCAACATTTCGCTGTGGGTGGCAGTTATGGACGTGTTCTAAGTATGACTGCCAACATTTTGCTGTGGGTGACAGTTATGTGTGTTGTTTTTGAAGCTGCCATATAGTATTGTTCCATGGGGGATATGACGTTTTATGTAACTGACATATAACGTTTTTTCGTGAATGACAGTTAATAGACGCATTCTATGTAAATGACATAAATTTTTACCGTGTGTGACACCTACAGGCAAATTCTAAGCCGTGATGAAAAGCTATTTTCAACTTAAATGTCGAAGTAATTAAGATTTACAAAGAGTGCAGTGTAGGATGTGAGCTTTCAATAAGTATGGCTTGGTTCCTATAATCATATATAGTCCTTTTTAAAGAAAGTAACATGTTGTTATTTAGAACTTGAAATTGTCTTAGAAGGTTGTATCTACATCGCCCTTGTTTAAATATTTTAAAAGTTTTTTATCAAGTTACAACTTTATAGCAAACATAAGAGCTACCAACTAACACAAACGAAAATATTACTGATGACAATCGTCCTTTATAAGAACCAGCTTGCAGTCCTTCAAACTATTTCAGCCATCTTCCATTATGTTCACTCTGATCATCATGATTATATTCAGTTGCCAGACGCTACAATTTTCCATTGTACCAGTCTTCTGCGGAAGAGAATGAGACCAGTCTTGAGCCATTTATTTTAAGAAAACGTCTAGGCTCTCCACCGTACGTTGATATCAGCTTTTAAGGCCACGTATAAACGGGCCAAAGGCACTTTAGGGTTCTACCAGGCAGGGATTAAGGTGACTTCCGTTCAGTGATATCAGAAACTGTTTGGAGTTGTGAACTATAGGTCAGTGTATCTTAGAAAACTTAACTCTTTGTTTATTATATTTTAATAAATATAATAATATATTTTTGCTTGAGATTGGCTTGGGTATGATTTTGAAGCCTATTGCCGTCCTGGACATTCTACTGCACAGTTTCGGGTTTATCTCCCTCTAGTTATTTGTCTATCTATCAAGGCTTTCTTTTTATAAATGTTGTGTCCTTTGGTTCTACATTGTTTAACAATTTCATTATAAATGTCATTCTTCTGAATGGGCTGCAACACATACCTCCAGTCATAACTTTACATTGACAATATTGCACTCTGAATGGTCGAGAATTCACTGTAAGCCAAATATGTAGGTCCTAAAAACGTCGTCCATGGAAGTACAGTTCGCAACGATATAAACATGTCACTTCATAAACATGGTACAATACCGTTTACTTTTTCTCTAACTTTGTCATAAATACAAATACACATACTCTTCTTCCTAAAAGCCATAAATAGGGACATTTGTCAGACACCTGTAAAGTTCTAGAAGAGAAACATTTTCCCAAGCTATTCGAAATTAATAAAAGTGTACGTTTCATCAGAATCTGTTCTAGAAAGAAATTGTTGTGTAATAACAAAAGAGGAACTATTACAGAAAAATAAGAGGGAAATTAGTGTTAGACTGGTGTACCGTTATTTTAGACAAATTCTTCTCAGACTGTTGTAATGTATTTAAAAGAGGTAAAAGAGCTGGTGTCTGACTAATAAAGCAGTAAAATAAAAGCTGTTGTCAGATTTGTAAACAGGTAAATGAAGTGTTGTCAGACTAGTAATGTTGTATGAGAAAAACTAGAGTTATGCTCTTTTTTGCTGTGACCACCGCAAGGATCAAACCCAGTGTTTTAAAGTTATAAACTCCCAAACGTACCGCTGAACCATTGTCTGGAAGAAGTATAATACGTATTATTATTATAAGGCAATAAAAATTCAAACTATTTTAAAGCAACAGAAGAGGAAGTAATATCAAACTTGCAAGGTAATAAAATAATATACTGCTGTTACACTTACAAACTACTCAGGTTATGGATGTCGTTTTATAGATCTACTATTGATTACTGAAAAACCAGGAAATTGTTTCAAACTAACACACATGACTAAAATGTGCATCTGTTACTTCTGAGCATATTCTTACTCTTTTTCTGAAACATATATTTGCATTATTTAAGGGCAAAATGAAATTGGACTATTCATTCTTCACCAACAACAACAAAAAAAGATTATGGGGAAAATGTCAATATAGAAACGTTATGAACACTTCATAATAAATTGGCAAAATATCTAAGGAATTATTTTCCAGGTGGCGAATTCCCAAGCTCACTGCTATCACTTGACGACGTAATAATGGAAATACAGTTACCCGCAGTGCATTCGATAATGAATTGTGTAACATTTTATACATGAATTATTGAAGACATTATAGCATAAAAAAGTCAAGCTATGATGTTAATAAAGCGAAGTGATAATACATATGTTTTATATAAATTAATATAAGTAAGACATTTAGTAGTAAGAAGTTTCAGGGATTACAAAGTCATCTGACAGAACATGACATTTAGTAGTAAGAAGTTTAAACTTCTTACTACTAAATGTCATGTTCTGTCAGATGACTTTTGTAATCCCTGCAGGGATTACAGATAAGACTGATGTTCAGGTCCGTACGCAGAATGTTTGAAGAGGGGGGGTCTAATTTGTGAGAACAAAAGCCAACATATATTGTACGAAGCACAATCCTCATGCAAAGTATGCTAATACTACTGGGGTCTGTAGGCATGTGACTATTTCAAGCAAAGAAAAAAAAAGATAATGCTTCATCAGAAAAATGCAATCTACGTAGGAAACTTTAAATAACACAAGCAACGGCGATAAAACTATATAAGCATAATTTTTTCACATCACAAAAATAGGGGGTTCATTCGAACCTCATGAAGATGTCGTCTGTTACATAGTGTACACATTTTAAAGTCTTCTATAACTTCAGTCCAGGTATTACAACAACGAGTTCAATGTCATATTTCAAAGTCTAAGATGTCGTCAGTTACATAGTGTACACATTTCAAAGTCTTCTATAACTTCAGTCCAGGTATTACAACAACGAGTTCAATGTCATATTTCAAAGTCTAAGATGTCGTCAGTTACATAGTGTACACATTTTAAAGTCTTCTATAACTTCAGTCCAGGTATTACAACAACGAGTTCAATGTCATATTTCAAAGTCTAAAATGTCGTCA
>NW_013676186.1:9821-14731 GCF_000517525.1 Limulus polyphemus
CATTGAATTCTAAGAACAGGTTCGCACGAACCGGCTGAATCCCACCACTGCATTAATTTTTCGGCCTTAATGAAACTGTATCTGTACAGCAGGGTATTTCACAGGGACATCCATTTGAGTATACTCAATTTGAAATTCTTAATCCATGGCGATTTGCTTAATGTATAATTTAAGCATTTGCCAGTTCTTTGTTTTTCACATGTCCGTTTGATGCAGAAAATCCTAATTCGCAATATATGCTTCAGAGAATAAAACTTTAAGAAGTTCCATTGTATAATTGAACCTTATTAGTTGTGAAGCATTTGAGGCATTTTTATGATAATTTCAAATGCTTCTATGAACGAAAATGTTATTTTCGTGATTATTCATGTTTGACACACATACATGTCAAAGGATTGGTTTATTTGTTTTTTGAATTTCGCGCAAAGCTACTCGAAGACTATCTGCGCTAGCCGTCCCTAATTTAGCAGTTAAAGGCTAGAGGGAAGGCACCTAGTCATCACCACCAACCGCCTCTTTTTAACAACGAATAGTGGGATGGGGATTTGAACCCGCGATCCGCATATTGCGAGTCCAACGCCCTAACCACCTGGCCATGTGAAACGAAGAAAAGACATGCACACTAGCGAATATATAATAGAAGTTATATAAGATAATTCACCATATAAACGAAAGTTTATAAAAAATAATGGATTTATTTAACATATCTTATTTTTAGAGCATAATTCAGTATTGAGAAGAAAGATAATACTTGTTTTGTTTTTCTGTTAGTCCTGTAGATAAGGTAATGATGAGAGCAGTGCCTCTGAATTCTTCTCAGTTACTGATCACACAAACGTTGCTCAGTTTTATGTAGGTACTAAGTAATCGAATAAATTCGATTTCGATGTTCATTCTAATTATCAAAATCTAATCTAAATTTCGATTAATCAGTATTTCAATTCAACCCGAGTTCTTTACATAAACTTGTAACATAAAACTTTTTAATTAAATGACAACAAAGTGTAGTAATAGCTTCTAATTAGGCAGGTTTCCTACTGTTATAATATACTCCAATTGGAAAGATCAAATCCAAATAACTTGAATTATTGGAATGAGGATGAAGTCTGAGATTTTAAATGATTCTGCCCATCTTGACGTTTTGTGGTTATTTTTCCTAATTACTACACATGTAAACTGAATGCTCCCTAACTTATTTTTTACGCATAACATATTTATTGTTGTTGATAGTGAGTCTCTTTAAATATGTTATGTGTTTATGGATGGCTTTGACTTTATTTCCTCAATTTCTAAATAGGATTGCTTTTAAATAATATTTTTCACTTTATATTGTCAAACTACTGAGTGATGTACTAGTTACTTTTATTGGCGTGTTTCTAATTAATTCTTACTCCTTAGTAGCTGTAAATCTTCTGCAGTCACGGGTTACCAATGGGCACGTGTTCGATGGTAGAATAAATGTAAGGGATGAATTAAGTTAGAGAATAAAATATTGTTTAACGCTGTTAAAGATGTTGCTACCAATAGCTAAAGAATAGATAATAGTTGGGTATTTAATTTCATAAATGTTGTATAGAAGCATTTCTAACAACCGATTCTAATTTAATTAGTTCTATACTTCTCCCAATATTTGGAACTGTAAGATAAACCTTATCCCTGTATCCATTATTTGTTCTTGTTTTAGGTTTAAGTGATGACAAGCAGTAAATTATATCTGGTCTACTTTGCTCGTCAAACTTGATGACGTATGTATTTATATTCGATTGAAAAAAGACGTGATGTGTTTTAAATTGATAATAATGTTACGTATCTGCTTGTTTGTTAATTTCCGGTATAATTTCTTTCCGAAGAACTTCAGCGATACAAGTCCTTTCTTATTTAAAACTAGTTTATTCTTTCTCGATACAACTTTGTAATACACATAATTTCCACAGTCACTTTGAACTTAACAACCTTTATAACACACACTATAAATCACAGTGGTTCACACACTTTACTTACGGTGCCTACTGTTCGCTTGACTCAATTATCTCTATCTTCTATCTATCTGCATATCTAACTATCGCTGGCTTTATTTGCCGGGCTTATATACTAAAAAAAAGGGCGGCTGGCAAACACTTGGATATTCGCGAGGTTCCTCGATAAGTCATGATATTTCTAGAAACTCCAGCGCGCATGCTCCCAGCGTCGCGTGACTTCCGCTGTCGTAACAATAATATTTTGTAGGAAAAATATTCTTTAGCCTTATCTTCAACCTTTTATACATTACGTACAATCCAGACACTCTTTACACACAGGAATAGGAGTACAAATCATTCAAGATATTTATTTTAATTTTTGTTTAATATTTTTCCTTTTGGTTTTTGCCCTGGAAAAAAAGGGGGAGGAGGTCTGGAACCTTTAGATCTGTCCCCGAAGTTATTCAAATTAAAATAAAACTAAATATATAAGTGGTGTTAAAAATAAGCAAACAGTAATGTATTATAAATGACTTAAATAAGACCGATAATAATTATATTTCATACCATATCAGTTGTTTCTTATGCAGTTGATGATAATTGAAAAAAAAAGAGTGTTCTCGTATCTCAGCCGGCCTGAGAGTCCTGAAATTGTGCGAAATACCTCGTAGGCAAATGTATAGTGCAGTTGACATATTTTTAATGTCCTTTATTGCTTTTACTCATGAGTTCTTAGAATTACTAGTGTAGTTTTCTCCCGTTGATGCTGTGGTTGTTGGACACACTCCGGGAATTAGATGAGTAGCTTGTGGGTTCTTTATTTCTTCTGAATGACGGTAAAGCAATTTGCAACTAGAATAAAAATTAACAAACAATAATGTGTTGTCACGCTAGTTCTGATAATGTTAATAGTAACTATGCTTCACTTACTCAATCTGATTTATAACACAAAAGCTTACTGCTTATTTTACACATGTGCAAATCTATCTTAAAACGATTATTCCTCTGTTATATTTTTAATAAACCTTTTTGTTAAGAATTTTACTTCTAATTCATTATGTATATTTTCTGATTTAATAGACGTTACTTTCCTGTCCCATCTATATGTTGACTTGTGAATCACGTTTGTCCACGGCGAGGCTACAATATCAGTGATACACACCTGCCCCCCCAGTGGCACAGTGGTACGACTGCGGACTTACAACGCTAGAAACCGGGCTTCGATACCCGTGGTGGGGAGGGCACAGATACACACCTATTTGCATTTTTAAAGTTTCCATTGGATTTAAAGTTAAGGTTCGATCAAATAGGCTGAAATGTAGATAAAATAGCGAATTCATATATTTTTAACATTTTAGAAACAAGTAAATGCTCACCTTTCTAAAATATTTTTTTTCTGTTTTAGGTTAGAAAGGAGAACGTTTATTTGTTTTTGAAATGTTCAAGTATACATTGGTGCATGTATTATCACAAAATGAATTCCATTGAACTGTTATGATCTTAATCTTGAACCATTCACATACTGTCAAATGTCAAACCTCCTCAGTATTTCTAGAATCTTCCTGTGGCTGATTGTTGCTGAGAAATGGTTTTGAGTTTCTGGCTACGTCAGTAACACGAAGGTAAGTATGGGAGACTCTGCATAGAGATGAAAGTTTTATCAGGAATAATAAGGTGGTCCCAAGTTTTGTAGGGTTGATTCTCTCACTCAGTTAACTAACGATCAATAAAACTGGTGTTCCTACGTTTTATGCCCAGAGAATCAGTGTGTTGCTTTTGTTTTGTTTGTTTGTTTGCTTTGTAGCAAAGCCACATTGGGCTATCTGCTATGTTTACCGCAGGGATCGGGCCCCAGATTTTATCGTTGCAAGTCCGTAGACTTTCTGTCCCACCGAGGGACATTGTTTTTGTATTGTGTCTTGTTATTAAAGTGTATTATTCATTGTGAAATTTTGTTGTGATTCTCTTTTATTTGTTTTGTCATGGTTAAAACTGAGAAGTAGAACTCTACAATAAATACATTTTTGCCAATAATTTTGTTAAAACGCTTGCTACATTTTTCTCTCGGAAATCGGTGAACCTGAAAATACCATGCCGGCCAGAAACAATTCAGTTTTAAAAAAATCAATTTCCCGACTGTTCTTTCACTAGTTTTATAAAGTGAAAATTGTATTCCTTCAAGAAAATCTTCCTTTGCACAGAGGCAATTGTGTGAATAGTGGCGTTGTTCACTTAATATAGCTACCAAAATCCAACTATGATACTCATATTTATTAGAGATCGTTTTCAAAATGAATATAGAAAATAACAGATGGCTAGCAATGTGGTCTCGGTATGCCACCAATTGGAGTGTCTTTATACTGCGTTGCTGCTGTCTTAAGTGCAGCCAAAATATTGATTCTCATGCTTGGAAGTGACAAGTAGTCAACGAAAAAGTAAAAGATGACATGGTGGTGGCTCATCAGAATGACATACACAGAACAAGTCTGCTTCTTGACTATACAGGCTTGTCAATACAGCATAGAAACTCAGGAGTTCTCTTATCAAATTAAACTTTCCAAAACAAACTCAAAGAAGCTAGTTTATTGTTATGGAAAATCTGTATTGGGATTATGTTGATCCAAATTCATTGCAGTATGTGGAAAAACTCCTAGAGATTTACAGCTAATGTCATTCATACTGTACTCAGGTAATGAATGAGTTTTCCAGAGAGAGTTTAATGTCCAGTGGTACTTTATTTACCATTTTTCAACTCCCTTCAGCACAAGTTGTTTTAGTGTACCTTCTTCGGCCCATAACTCTCTATGATGTCAGGTGATCTTCTGGGGGAATAGAACTACATGCCATAAAACACCCAGAAATTTAATTATAGTATTTTGGCACTTGTGTATAAAGTTAAAATCATAAATAATATTAAACGTTAAACTGGTACACAATTAGAAACATTTTATC
>NW_013676186.1:14860-17242 GCF_000517525.1 Limulus polyphemus
CCTCAGTTGTTGTAACGTCGAAACATGTAGAGTCGTCAACTTTTTGAAGGCCATAGATAGGCCTAGATAAAATGTTTTTAATTGTGTACCAGTTTAACGTTGAATATTATTTATGATTTTATCCCAGAAATTTATCTGAAACATAGGGGGACAATACAAGGTAATTTGAAGAACACACTAGGTATTTGTAAGAATTATTCTGTTATTATTGTTTTCTGATCAATTAAAAAAAAATGTCCACACATATATCCAAGGTGTTTAATTTTGAGGAGTGTTTTTGAAGTGTTTAAAGACACGCTGGGAATAGTGAGAACAATCTGTGTTTGAGAATATGTAGAACAAATAAAGTATAAAACTATCAGTTAGTTACTAGTCATCCATTACTTTCAATCTTGATTTTGGAAAGTGATCCAAACAAATTATTTTGAGTACCATATGTTGCAAATAGTTTGTTTGTTTTGAAGTTAAGCACAAAGCTACACGATGGGCTATCTGTGCTCTACCAACCACGGATATCGAAACCCGGTTTCTAGCGTTATAAGACCGCAGACGTACCGCTGTATCACTGGGAGTAAGTTGCTAATAGGAAAATATATATCCTGAAGTGTTTTTTATGACGGCTACCGTCCCCTAGTGGCTCAGTGTTAAGTCTGAAAGCTCATACCATTAAAATCTGGGTTTCAATACTCGTGGTGTGCTTAACAATAAACAGTCAAAGTAATGTTACGTCTCCGTTCGTTAATTAATTTTCCGTAACTTCGTTCCGACGAAACTTTAGCGACACAAGTCCTTACTTAATAAAACTGGTTTATTCTTTCCGAATATAACTTTATGATACACTTAATTTCAATATTCGCACTAAAACAAACACTTTAACGAACGAACGTTAACTTCAACAATACCCTGTGACTGCAGATCAATTACTCATTACCTACACACACATTATTGTCACGTCACGCCGTGACCATCTTATATATACCAGACCACCCCCCAATCTAGTAAATGCTAGAGCACTCCCGAAGGAACGGGATAGTTCTAGAAAGCAGGTGGCGTGACAATAGTCACGTGATCTCGCTGACGCAACAGTAATGACTACCTTACATATGCAAGATCGCAATAATAATAGTTAATAACTAGATAAAATATACGGTAGATGTTACAAAGAATACTTATACCGTGTTTTACAATATATTATACACATGAATAATCCGGACAAATGGAAGGAATGTTTTAAATAAGGAAGTTAATAACACTCCGAAGTGTTTTGGGGATACTAAACAGCCCTGACTATTTGTTCTATGGTACTGTATACTGATGTTCAACAAAAATGATTAAGTACCACAAATACAGCATATCATAGATATATTCTAAAGAGAATAAAACGAGTATGGATAGCGAATATTCGATTCATATAATTTGTGTGGAACATGTAGGCTTACAAGACCCCTGACTACAAAGCCCTCTGGCAACAGGATTACCAATTAGTGAGTACAGTCATCTCAAGAACATGCGAGTTCTGCCTGGTTACTTAAAAAGATAGACATCCAGTTCCAACCCACAAGACTTTATAACGTGCCTCTAAATAATCCAGCTTCTGCCTTCTGAAAGAAATTTGATATAATCCAAATAAATAAATAAAATTATGCCTGATTTCATAAACAAATCTACAATTAAATTCAAGACTTATGTCATAACCCTATAAATTAACGTACTTACAAATACAATGTACAAGATCCTTAAGATGCACTCACTCGTAGGCATAACTCACAAATATAACAAAACAACCATTTACTTGCTTATTCTCAGTATTTCGTTAGAAACAAAGTTTACGACAATTAAATAACTAGTGCAGACTTAATAATCAATCAACAACACAACACTTAATCAACCAATAATTGATCTACTCTGTCATCTTTATAATATCCAATAGTCACCCTAATCCAAAAATTTTGGTAACAGAAACATAAAAAAGAAAGTACTGAAAATTAAACGTCTCATCACAAGGCTGGAACCAAAAACATAAAATCATATTTCACAAAGTATTTCTGACGCCCCTCCTTCTGTAATTTCATTTAGACTAGGTTTGTCGTGTGAAAAAATGCACCTGTTGAACACTTTATAGATTTAACTGAGCGGCGTTAGAACGATACGCAGTAGATCGACTTATCATGATTAAAAATGTATTACAGTTAGGCCTGTTTTGTTTCTCCTAAATATATGTAACCTTGTTTGAAGACAAGCCTTACGATGTTAAGTTTGTCATTTGATGGTAAGCTGTGTTTGAAAAAAATTAAGAGGAATTTCAGCTGAGAAATGTTGTTATTCGTATTTTATAAGACTAATAGTTAGTTATGTTACGTCTCCGTTTGTTTAATTAACTTT
>NW_013676187.1:0-6049 GCF_000517525.1 Limulus polyphemus
GTCCTCCCACGGGCAACAATTTAACATGTACAGTCCTCCCACGGGCAACAATTTAACATGTACAGTCCTCCCACAGGCAACAATTTAACATGTACAGTCCTCCCACAGGCAACAATTTAACATATACAGTCCTCCTTAGTAGAGTTAACAGAAGTATTGTGGGAATATGAAGAAATGGTAATCATACAAGTAAGTTTATGTATTATGTTTCTCATCACGTAAAAAAATTTAATACGAAAACTGACAACATTCTTTCTTTACTTTTACCTTGATTTTTTACATTTATTGTGAAGGCCATTTGACATGTTCTTGTTTGAACTAACTTTATATCTGTTAAGTTTAACATTCTAATGAGAAAAATATGTAACAAGTTAGTTATTTAAGGAAGTTTGGGATGTGTAAATTCACTTATGCCAAAAATGCATTTAAGTACTGAACACCAGACAACAAAGTTTAAGCCTTGTGCAATCATCTTCAAACTACTGACAAGGTTTTTAACAAACTATAAGATACTGACCACAGATTATTTACATATTTGTTTGATTTTAGATAAAAGGTAAATACTCTTACTGTTCTCTGTACTCTCAACAGTAATGTCCTCCATGCCTCTGGATACACCTTCCTCATTGGCTGACTGTATCTTGAAGTTGTAAGCAACATTAAGGTTTAAATTGGAAAAGGTATACTTAATGTCCGTTACTTTCACAGGCTTCTCTGACACATCTCTTTTCCAGTTCAGGCTGTAAGTGGGTTTGTAATAGATGACATAGTGAAAATCTTTTCCATTATAATGCTCCTCTGGTATAGGCTAGAAAATATTGCAAAGAAATAGACTTGATGACTTGCAGATGAAAATCATTATAATATAAAATTAATGCTCAAAAAGTGAAATATTTGAAGACTTAATATTTAAACATAAAATACATAGAATTGTGTTTGATTAATAAGGAAGGATCCAACTTACAAAACCAGGTTTACTATAATCGTCTATGAATTAACATTCAAGTGATGAAATTACACAATACAGAACAACATCAAAACAGTTACAATCTTCTGAAAAGCTTCAAATTATATTGTTAAAACCATACCTTCCAGTATAATGTGATGCTTCTTCTATCAGTCAGTTTCTATTGTTAAAAACCATACCTTCCAGTATAATGTGATGCTTCTTCTATCAGTCAGTTTCTGGACTTCAAACGACCCTTCTGTCATATTTGGTACATAGTAGGGAACTGAATTAATGAAAAAAGTACAGGAAATATTGAAGTATCTAAGACTGATGATTGTTTAATCTAAAACAATTTACATTACGTTTGGATAACGTGTTGAGCTTCGTCTACAAATGGCTATCTATAAAAGGTAGATAGAGAATGTTACATCATCCAAAACGCCATCTTCACTACCTAACACAAACAGGCTGTAAACTCAGGAAATTATAACCACTGGAAAAATTCACAATATGAACTAATATGTTTTCATAATTTTTTTTTTACATTTTATAGCATTGTGCCTCCAGATATTTTGATTTATGCCACTGACATCACGATCATAATACTTACAGAACAACTGTACCAAAGATTTGTTTGTTATCATTTTAAAACATAAACAACAGATAAAATAGTTGTTCAACTAATAACAAAAACCCTCAGACTAAAATTAAAGACTTACCCTCAGTAACAAAGAAACAGTTGTCAGCCATAAATGGTAAAATAAAACTTCACGAATGTTGAACATTACATGCACCATCCTTACACCACTACAAGCACTATACACACCATCTTTATACCACTACATACACCACACACACCATTTTTACACCACTACAAGCACAATATACACCATCTTTATACCATTACAAGCATCACACACACCATCTTTATACCACTACATACACCATTTTTACACCACTACAAGCATCACACACACCATCTTTATACCATTACAAGCATCACACACACCATCTTTACACCACTACAAGCACTACACACACCATCTTTATACCATTACAAGCACAATATACATCATTTTTATACCATTACAAGCATCACACACACTATCTTTACACCACTACACTACGCCATCTTTACACCACTACAAGCACTACACACGCTATCTTTACACCACTACAAGCACTACACACACCATCTTTATACCACTACAAGCACTACACACACCATCTTTATACCACTACAAGCACCACATGCATCATCTTTACACCACTACAAGCACTACACACACCATCTTTACACCACTACAAGCACTACACACACCATCTTTATACCACTACAAGCACCACACAAATAATTTTTATACCACTACACACACCATACACACCATTTTTATACCATTACAAGCACAATATACACCATTTTTATACCATTACAAGCATCACACACACACACCATCTTTATACCACTACAACCACATGCACCATCTTTACACCACTACACACACCTTCTTTACACCACTACAAGCACTACACACACCATCTTTACACCACTACAAGCACTACACTCGCCATCTTTACACCACTACACACACACCATCTTTACACCACTACACACACCATCTTTACACCACAACAAGCACTACACACGACATCTTTACACCACTACAAGCACTACACACGACATCTTTACACCACTACAAGCACTACACACACCATTTTTATACCATTACAAGCATCACACACACCATCTTTATACCACTACAACCACCACATGCACCATCCTTACACCACTATAAGCACCACACACATAATCTTTACACCACTACATCTCTAATAATAAAAACACCATAATTTGTATTTTAAAGTTATTAATGAAATAACAATCTACACAAAAAGAAATTAACTGATTTTCCTCAGTCCTCTAGTCTGACTCCAGACTGGTGCAGGAATTTTAACTATAATTCTGATTTTATTACCTGTATTTACATGAAACATGAGAAGATCTCAGTAAAATGAACAAATCTGTTGTACACAAGAAGGTAGATATGTTACAAAAGTATTTGTACTCAAGATATGTATGGAAATTGATGATGTCAGTCTGATTCAGGCTCTTGACAAGTCGGAGTGTAGATAATGTTTTGTAGATAATAAAAATCTTACAGCCTGTATATTGCATTTTTATAACTTCTAGAACCTTCAAAATGCATATCTACAGCTTTTATCATTATCCTTGTATATTCCCACCCATAGATGCAAGATTAATAGATAACAACATCTACAGATCTCTTCTTAATAATCGCTCGATATCACACTTCTTGTAAATAGACTATACCTTCTCAAGGTTTACATATACAAATAGGAACTATCTTATAAATAGGCCTAGCAACTAGGCCTACTATTGATTGAGTTGTTGTTTTTAAAATCAGTACGATTAGTTTTTCTAGATCTTTAAGTCACAGCTGTGGAGGATAGACTGGTACAGACAGACATACTTATTTAATGAAGTAATGTTATGGTTTAACTATCAAACATTTCTTTCTTCTCTTATCAAAAGATCTTTAAAATAATTAATTTTAGAAAAAGCCCAAATTCATTATAAAACTACAAACAATGATAAGCTCATTTAAAAAACTATAATAGTAAAGTTATAATAAAAAGAATCCACATGAACAACATTGTGCTTTAATTTATTTGCACTGTTGTGCTATTCTTACCATCAGGAGCAGTCCGAGCAAGTGTGCTCACTCCCTTACTCCACATATCTTCCCCACTTGCTTCTGCTGAGCGACAGCGAACTGATAAGTCATAGGCAGTGTTAGGCACTAATCCCATCAAATTATGAGTTCCAATATTTTTTCCCAATTTGATAATCTGTTTTGTAAAGGCAGAGAATGTTTATTATCTTAACATTAATCTATCTTTACAATGGAGAAAACTATTGTCAAACTTCATACAGTTCAAAATAAAATGAAAAATTGTGTGGTTAATAGACTAGTACATGATAAAAATCCTGAAACACTAAGCAATGTGATAATCTGAAAAGTAGTTTTTTGGATTATTCAATGGCCTAACTTCTTCTTGTTGAAGCCAGAAAAAAATTAGTTTGGTTGATATGAAAAAAATCTCTGCATTAGTTAAAAAACAAGCTTTACATAAAACATTCATATGTTTAAAAAAACATTATTTGGAAGTTTCTTCATATTAAAACTTCAAATTGTGTTTGTTTTTCAATTGTGCATAAAGCTACTCGAGGGCTATCTATGCTAGCCATTCCCTAATTTGACAGTGATAGACTAGTAAAATTATCCTATTATGCTTTGAAATACTAGTAGGTGCATCAAAATAAAATACCTGTTGAAATCTTCATGAGGAAGACTATAAACCTAAAATATTACCAGTTTTTCATAACAATACATAAAGTATTGAACATCTAAACATACATAATTCAAGGAAAATCTCTAAGATGGCCGATTCTCTGAGTGCTAAATTTCACTTATTCTCTGCTTCCTTTAGTTGATACAAAACATCTGAACATCTAAACATACATAATTCAAGGAAAATCTCTAAGGTGGCCGATTCTTTGAGTGCTAAATTTCACTTATTCTCTGCTCCCTTTAGTTGATACAAAATATTTTATCCATCAGTTTAACTTTAGGAATAATAAAGTGGCTTAAAATACAGAAGATTAAATATCATGAGAATAAAGTTTCATAAAATATTATACATGCATATTAATATACCAATATACGTGTTCTTCATATCCAAAAACGTTATGAATCTTTACCTGAGCAATACTGACTTAAGTACTAATATAAAATGCTAAAACTGCTGGAGCAAGGAGACTAAAGTTTCATAAAATATTATACATTCTTATTAACACATAACAAGTACAAACCTTCCACGTTTCATTTTTACTATTGTTAGGTTTATATAAAAGCTCATACACAAGGCCAGGTTGAAAATCCCAGGTGGCAAAGTTCTTAGGGGGTAACCAGTTGAGTTTAATGTTAGTTGGTGTTTCCTCTGAAGCCTGCAGCTGAGAAGGTTTGTCGGGTAGAACTGGTTGAGGGAAAACATAATATCAGAAATTACGGTAATTTTGTGAAGTACAAAAACAATTCAGTGCCCCCCGGTTATAATGCTGGGAAGGCACGGCAATCTGCGTTATGAGACCTACCAAGGTATAACTGAGGAAATGGTCACATTACCCTATACACTATGTACATCGAACTTTTTAATTATATTTAATTCCTAAAAATATAAAAATATGTAATGACATCAATATAAAGTCAGTACACTGAATTTATTTAGTAAATCATTTCTTTAAAAAGTCCTGGAGTTTCATCCAATTTATCTAAGAACAAATGTAGCCTTCCTTTTTTTCTGTAATCCATCAGATTATTGTACCATCTGGGATACCCAACTCCCTTTTACTTCTCACACTTTTTACTCTTTCAATAATTGTTAATTTTTCCTTAATGGTGTACAACTTTCTCCATTACCTATAAAAAGACTAATATAATAATACAGGATAATTCTACATCTATAAACCTCACACAGTAATCAGATAATCACACCACTAAAGACTGAATCTGAGTGGAGAAAGATAAACAGTGGAATGTTCCTAGTTGGGTAAGTCCAATGTAAAATGTAGGGGGAGGACCCGTGGTATATTTGAATCTTCAGTATAAGCAACAATGTTGTAATAGCAGCAAACTATAACCTGAAATTAACTGAATAATTTTAGACCATTGAACCATTAGTTTTATGTTAATAACTGTTGTTTCTATATAATTAACTTCTTGAACAGTTTTAGAACAGAGAAACTTCTAGTCTTCAAACTCAAATATGTTTCTGAAAACTTCACTCTCCAAACAATGTTTAGTTCTTCTAGCTTAGATCTACTGCTGAAAACTTCACTCTGTAAACAATGTTTAGTTCTTCAAACTTAGATCTACTGCTGAAAACTTCACTCTGTAAACAATGTTTAGTTCTTCAAACTTAGATCTACTGCTGAAAACTTCACTCTGTAAACAATGTTTAGTTCTTCAAACTTAGATCTACTGCTGAAAACTTCACTCTGTAAACAATGTTTAGTTC
>NW_013676187.1:7049-17383 GCF_000517525.1 Limulus polyphemus
AAAACTTCACTCTGTAAACAATGTTTAGTTCTTCTAGCTCAGACCTGCTGCTGAAAACTTCACTCTGTAAACAATGTTTAGTTCTTCTAGCTTAGATCTGCTACTGAAAACTTCACTCTGTAAACAATGTTTAGTTCTTCAAACTTAGATCTACTGTTGAAAACTTCACTCTGTAAACAATGTTTAGTTCTTCTAGCTTAGATCTGCTGTTGAAAACTTCACTCTGTAAACAATATTTAATTCTTCTGGCTTAGATCTTAAAAAAAATTTAACATACCAAATTTATAGTGGTCTACCATGATATTCTGTGTGATACTTCCAAGACGATTGTGTCCAGTCAAAGTGAACCACAACTGTTCTTGATTTCTGTAATAGGGTGGAGACGTGTCCACTCCCCACTGACAACATGTGTTGTTAACTCTTGTGGTGTTTGGGCATTTACCATACCCTAGTAGAGAACCTCTGAAACCAATACATAGCACCATTTTAAAAATTTGTCTCACTTTTAAATCATACAAGTGAATAACTTTCAATAGAATTTATTTTCCTGAGCGAGTAGCCTGATTCATAACATTCTTAATAAAAGGTAGATTTTGACCTTTGAAGATTCGAACCTTTGATAGTACTAATTATTAACAACACCATCATCATGACTAGTTTATATTTGGTTGAAAACCTTTTAATTTTACACATAATCCATATAAAGAAAATAAAACACTTATATTTTAAAAATATATTTTATAGAGGAACAATTATGTTTTTATATTTCAAGTAATTAAAAATGTCTTTTTTTATGCACACAAGATACTTACATAGTTATCTACAATAAACTCATATCAAAAGTATTAAAAATCTCTAACAGACGAGATAGCCATGTAGTGTTTAAAATTGTAATAGGCTTAATACTAATGTCTTATGATAAGTATAATTATAATTATGCTTTGCAAGCATGGTAGAGAAGTACAAGTTGTTATATACTTTATCAGTAGAAAAGCAATGATTTAAAAAATATAAAATAACTAATAAACTTTTTAACTACCTATAAACTTTTTTTAAATCTAAACCTTACGTACTAGTTACTTTGATTGCAGCAGACATATTTTGCATTAAGCTTGACGGAAATATCAGATACAAGAAAAATTAAAAGGAAAAGATCTTAGGAACACAGGAAAATCAAACTCACCCACTTATCACTTGACTTTTAAGAGTGTAAGTTGTTGGGACAGGATTCGTAGGTGGCCGCCAACAGCAAGTCAGCTTCTCAAAGTTTTTACTAAGACAAGAAAAACTGCTAACTTCTCGTGGTTTATCTATCGAACAGAAAACATGGGAAGTTTTTCAGCACAGATTCATTGTGTATTAAAAGTAATTTATACGGAAGTTGTGTCTTGCTTGTTCTAAATATTTGTGTGTATCTTTTTCACATTCCTGTACATAGCCGATTTAGAAACCCAATTCACACTTAACCAACTTATCAACTTTGTGCATTTATCTAAAAATAGAGAATAAAATCAAAAAGTCTATAGAATAAGTATAATGTCTGTTCATACTGTTTATATATAACATACAAACCTCATGTGGAATCCAGAAAATGACATACAATATAGTTAACTTACACACCATCATGAGGAATCCAGAAAATGACATACAATATATATAACATACACACCATCATGTGGAATCCAGAAAATGACACACAATATAGTTAACTTACACACCATCATGTGGAATCCAGAAAATGACATACAATATATATAACATACACACCATCATGAGGAATCCAGAAATTGACACATAATATAGAAAACATATACAATATCGTGAGGAATCCAGAAAATGACATACAATATATATAACATATACACCATCATGTGGAATCCAGAAAATGACATACAATATAGTTAACTTACACACCATCATGAGGAATCCAGAAAATGGCATACAATATACATAACATACAAACCTCATGTGGAATCCAGAAAATGACATACAATATAGTTAACTTACACACCATCATGAGGAATCCAGAAAATGACACACAATATAGTTAACTTACACACCGTCATGTGGAATCCAGAAAATGACACACAATATAGTTAACTTACACACCATCATGAGGAATCCAGAAAATAACATACAATATATATAACATACACACCGTCATGTGGAATCCAGAAAATGACACACAATATAGTTAACTTACACACCATCATGAGGAATCCAGAAAATGACACACAATATAGTTAACTTACACACCATCATGATTACACACCATCATGAGGAATCCAGAAAATGACACACAATATAGTTAACTTACACACCATCATGAGGAATCCAGAAAATGACACACAATATAGAAAACATATACAATATCGTGAGGAATCCAGAAAATGACACACAATATATATAACATACACAATATCATGTGGAATCCAGAAAATGACACACATAATTACAATATAACACAAAATCCATGATTGTCACAATGCTAATGGAAATCAGAATAACACCACGACAACAAAACAATGCTTATCTTTGTTTTACAGTTTACCGTTACTTCTATCAGAATTGCTATGTACAAGAAACTTACATCCAACATAGATGTTACTTAAGCATACGGTTGTAGACTTCTCAGTTTCTGGTAACCTCAAGTTACAGTAATATTTTCCAGTTTGTTCAATGTTTGCATTAGGAACTTGAAGACGGGCAGTTAAAGGATCCACGATATGAATATATTCCTCTTCTACAGTCTTGTTATTGAAACGAAAAAACAAGTGTGTGGAATTAACAAAATATGTTTCATTTTTGTGATCCTTGTTCACTAGGGAGATTTTGTGCTGAAGTAATGTGCAGTTCAAGTCTACTGTAGACCCAACCACTAGAGAGTAATCATTTGTTAGATCTGAAAAAGAAATGTCCAGTTTTAAAAATTTGTACATTCTAATCTTACTGATAATTTGAGAAAACAATGGATATTAACATTAAGGTAAATAACTTTAGGTCAACATCAACTGTAACTAACACTATTTGGAAACCAACAAGCATCTTAAAAATTTTACAAAAGAGTAGGCTTTACATTTGACATTGTTTCTCACACAGAGATTTAATTATTCAAATTATTTTATCAAAAATCTGAGCTTTGAGTGAGAAAAAAAAATCATTATATTGCATGGATAAAATATTTCCAAAAACCTGTACATGCCCAATCGGACAAAATTTTGCGTGTCCAACGCGAGTAACAGAAACCCTGAAGAATTGATTTCACTTATCAAATGTTAAGAAAACTTATCCAAGTACTTGCAAAAAGAAAAAGAAGAAAAATTGGTAAAAAGTAATATTTTATTGACAACAGAGGGCAGTCTAAAACTTTTCATAGGTTATTAGCAATGGGAAATATTTTTTTTATTAACTATGTGAAAATTGTTTACAGACTATTAACTATAGGTAAAACATTTGTTAGACTATCAACTATAGCACAACTTTTCTTGCATATTAACTATAGGGAAAACATTCGTTAAGTTTTCCCTATAGTTAATAGTAGTTAATAGTCTAACGAATGAATGTTTTCCCTATCTAACGTTTTCCCTATAGTTAATAGTATTCGTTAGACTATTAACTATAGGGAACATTTGTTAGATTATTAACTATAGGGAAAATGTTTTTTAGACTATTAACTATAGGTAAAATGTTTGTTAAATTATTAACTATAGGTAAAATGTTTGTTAAATTATTAACTATAGGTAAAATGTTTGTTAAATTATTAACTATAGGGAAAATGTTTTTTAGACTATTAGCTACAGCAAAACATTTTTTTTAGACTATTAGCTACAGCAAAACATTTTTTTTAGACTATTAGCTACAGCAAAACATTTTTTTTAGACTATTAGCTACAGCAAAACATTTTTTTTAGACTAATTGCTACAGCAAAACATTTTTTTAGACTATTAGCTGTAGGGAAAACGTCTTTTAGACTATTAAGTACAAGGAAGCCCGGCATGGTCGGGTGGTTAGGGTATTCGACTCGTAATCTGAGGGTCGCTGATTCAAATCCTCGTCACACCAAAACATGCTCACCCGGTGTCCGAACTAGGACATCAGTCCTACTCCCGGATACTCACCTCCAACAGAATTTGGAAACTACTAGTACACCATACGAAACTACTAGTACAAGGAAAACATTTTCTAGACTATTAGCTACAGCAAAACATTTTTGTAGACAATTATTAGTATTAACTACAAGGAAAACATTTTCTAGACTATTAGCTACAGCAAAACATTTTTGTAGACAATTAGCTATAGGGAAAACATTTTTTTAGACAATTATTAGTATTAACTACAAGAAAAACATTTTCTAGAGTATTAGCTACAGCAAAACATTTTTGTAGACAATTAGCTACAGGGAAAACGTTTTTAAGACAATTATTAGTATTAACTACAAGGAAAACATTTTCTAGACTATTAGCTATAGGAAAAAACGTTTTCAGGTGATGTTTTCACTTGAAAGTTAATATATTCATAACAGAATCAGTTAAGTAACTTTCAACCAATCATTATCACCTTTACCACAATAGATCAGCCAATCATTATCACCTTTACCATGATAGATCAGCCAATCATTATCACCTTTACCACAATAGAAAATAAATGTTTTTATAATTCTCTTTCTTACGACTTAAATATTTTATGTTTATTGTCAAGGGACTTAAAAACAAAGTTCAAAATGATATATCAACAGGTAGACATCTCGTCACTAATGGCAACCATGGAGACTTTGAGGGTTGAAGACTAAGGCTCTCCACTGTTTTCTACTTCTGCTCCAACTTTTCTGATTCAAACATTTCATTTGCAATCTACTTTCTAAAGTCGTCAAGTCAAGTGAATCTCTGCCTAACTATGTCTATTTCTCCTTCTTCTATTTTACCAATCAGAATCTCGGTCAACTTTCCCTAAATCCTAACTATCCTCTGGTTTCTACATGAATCAAGCAGTTTTTTTGTCCTGTCCAATACTTCCTTATTAGTTTTTAGTCATCAGTAAAAGTTTAGTGGTTTTTTTCTTCAGTTTTAGTGTGACATCGCTCCTGAGCAATCGTTCGAGATTGAAGAATGCTGTTTTTGTCATCCTTTGGTTTATCCCTTTTCCACTCATACCACAAGTGAACTCCTCTACTTGCTCCAACTCTGTACTTTATATTCTTCATTAACTTCTACCATATCCTGATCACTTGTAAAAACCAGTTTGATCTCCTGTTATTATTCTCATCTTTATATTTAATCTTATTAAGGATTATTTTTAGGTGTGAATTATCATGCTGAAAGTCCTGAATTGGCTACACTCCATAACCTGGGTTTCTTTGGGATCAGCAGATCTTATAAAGTCTGTTGATAGTGCCATACCTATACAAATTAGGTTGATATTTAAACGCTATAATGTCCATTTACTTTACGTTCTACTGTAATCTTGTATGTGGCACAAAGTTTTCTATTTTGTTAAATTTTCCAATGGTTTCCTGTACCTCCCTTTCCAGAATCAGTAGGTGTTGTTAATTCATGATGTTAGAAAAACATGTAGGTTCAAGAAGTCTTGATAGATTCCTTGTTTGCCCCTGAAGAAGAAAGGTCTGCCTTTCGAAAGCACTCAGGTTATAGGGTTCTTATTCATTTCCATAAGCTGTTGTTAAGTTGTTCTACTACTTCTCGAATACGTACACATGTAGATGGAAATAAATAATGGTGCTGAACTTGGTATAAGTTTAAGAAAATATAAGTTCATCAATAAAATGGCTAAAACTAGTAACAACAACCCCAAGGGGGCAAAAAAGATAATTAATTCGCTTCAGGTGAGTGTTGTATAGTAATGTTAAAGATGTGACATTCATCATTGTGAAATGCCCAATAGAAAGGTTTAGATTTACATTTTAGAAAACTAATGGATTCATGTGCGTATGTAAAAAACAGTTCAAACTCAAAATGAAAAATTCTCTAGAAAGATACAAAGTATAAACTCCAATGATCACCACTAAAATTCCATTATAATTACCTGTTATTATTATTATTATCATAAAATGGTATTAGCTGTATTATTCTGCAGTATCTTTATTTGATGATTATAAAATTTGTTATTTATAGATATTCAAGCTAAAAATTGGTTTCTGGTTTAACAAAACAAAATGTTATTCTTCATATTGTAATATGTGATGTTACTTATACACCATACACTTATATGTAAAGGTGTTTACAAACTCCTCTTGTTAAACAATGATGTTACTTATACACCATACACTCACACACCATACACTTATACACCATACACTCACACACCATACACTTATACACCATACACTTATACCTAAAGGTGTTAACAAACTCCTCTTGTTAAACAATGATGTTACTTATACACCATACACTTATATGTAAAGGTGTTTACAAACTCCTCTTGTTAAACAATGATGTTACTTATACACCATACACTCACACACCATACACTTATACACCATACACTTATACCTAAAGGTGTTAACAAACTCCTCTTGTTAAACAATGATGTTACTTATACACCATACACTTACACACCATACACTTATACACCATACACTTATACCTAAAGGTGTTAACAAACTCCTCTTGTTAAACATCATTGTTCTAATATGTGATGTTACTTATACACCATACACTTATACCTAAAGGTGTTAACAAACTCCTCTTGTTAATCATCATTGTTCTAATATGTGATGTTACTTACACACCATACACTTATACACTTACACTTAAAGGTGTTTACAAACTCCTCTTGTTAAACAATGATGTTACTTATACACCATACACTCACACACCATACACTTATACCTAAAGGTGTTAACAAACTCCTCTTGTTAAACATCATTGTTCTAATATGTGATGTTACTTACACACCATACACTTATACACTTACACTTAAAGGTGTTTACAAACTCCTCTTGTTAAACAATGATGTTACTTATACACCATACACTCACACACCATACACTTATACACCATACACTTATACCTAAAGGTGTTTACAAACTCCTCTTGTTAAACATCAGATGTTACTTATACATCATACACTTACACACCATACACTTATACACCATACACTTATACGTAAAGGTGTTTACAAACTCCTCTTGTTAAACATCATTGTTCTAATATGTGATGTTACTTATACACCATACACTTATACCTAAAGGTGTTTACAAACTCCTCTTGTTAAACATCAGATGTTACTTATACACCATACACTTATACGTAAAGGTGTTAACAAACTCCTCTTGTTAAACATTATTGTTTAACAGCACAGCTTGTTTGTTCTAGTACAAATCTGTTCAACACAGGAATCCAAAACCCCAGATAACTTACTTCTGGTAAGACTAACAGAGTAATAATACTGTATGTGAAAGAAATTGCTATTTATCAGTGCCCCTAATTAATACCACCAGGGGGCGTTGCAAACTGCAGGGGGGGTGCTCTAATTAGTGACTAACTGGGTCATATGATAATACCTCTATTTTAAACAAATACATCTATAATAAGTGATAGTACACATAGTCTATTTATTTTAACTTTGCTATAAATATCAGTGGTCTCTATCGCAGTAAATATGGTAATCATTGCTTTTAAGTGTCAAAAAATCCCGTGAAGCAGTCCTGCCTTGTACCGGATAACCTCCTTTGATCACACCGTCAAAGAGTCTGAAGTTTGCTGCTATGGTGAGGAAAGGTGGGAAAGTCGTGGCCTACGTGACATTTATCAGTTACCAGTATTGAGAGGGGGCGTTAATTAGGGACAATATGGTAGGTAAACATAGCTTAAGAACCATGAGGTCCTTTAAAACAATATGTCAGAAAATAAGAAATCGTCATTAATTTCTTGTTTCATTCAAAATTAACTAACACACTGATGTAAAGAAAAACCTTTTTGTTTGTCTTCAGGAAAAGAACTTTTATAAAAATGTCAGAAACTTACTGCCAATGATTTGTGATGGTCTGCCCCAGCAAGCTTCTGTGACATTCACTAATATAGAGAGAACCAACAGCCATGCACACTGAATCTTGTACTTGACCTTCATGGCTCACAAGCCCAGGCAAAACAAATGGGTTATTGTTTGTAACAATTTGGTTAACACAGAGACAAGCATTCATGCAATTGTAGCAAATCGAGTTTTTGAAACAAGTGAGTTCTGGTTTATAACAAATTTACTAACACAGGTACAAGCATCTTTCTAATTGTAGCAGGTCACCAATTTTATCAAACATCCAAGCCAAGGATGTGACTAGGGTGTTGATCAACCTTGATGCAATCTTCTCAGGATCCTCCACACCCGACCTACAATGAAATGACATAAAGAGGGTCAGTAACATTATCCTATACATATATATATACGAGTTATATTTACATGTTCATAAAGAAAAGAAAAAATTATTTGGGTTCAAACTAAGGGTCCCCATGAAAAGATTGGTGGCAAGTTTCTTATTATTGTATTACACAATTTTAACAATAAGACATACTTGGTAATACAACACTCAACTAGTACTGAGACTTCACACTTTGGACTCATAGTTTGATAGTGGTGTGTTTGAGGCTTGCAGTTGTGTCCTTGAGCAAAATATTTAACCCAAAGTGTATGATGGGTACCAGCTGGTAACTAGGCTTACAATAAACTGGCATCCATACTGGCAATATACCACCATTTTCATCCACTTCAGGCCAAATTAAGCATCAGTGACTAAATATATTCTCAGCACAGGAGGAATTTGACCTTTAAATACTAGTACTGTAGTTTTTAAAAGATTCCAGCAGGATGAGCAGTAAAGATCAAATTTCAATGAATTGTTACCAAAAATATACACTCTAGTTCACCTGTAAAATGTCCTTTACCAAAATATACATTCTAGTTCTTCTGGAAAATAGGTAAAGGACATTTTCCAGAAGAACTAGAGTGTATATTTTGGTAAAGGATAAAATATACACTCTAGTTCTTCTGGAAAATGTCCTTTACCAAAATATACACTCTAGTTCTTCTGGAAAAATGTCCTTTAACAAATTATTGCTCAAAAGCCAAATCAGTTTTACATTTACTGCCACCTCAAACATTAGAACTCAGAAGAAAAAGAAACATGCATACACAATTATGTTTTGGGAAGTTATAGGCATATAGAATTAAATGAATGTCACAAAAAATCATCCATTAACAGCTTATGTTTTTTTATGGTATTTAGTAGAAAGTTTAGTCAGAACAAACATCAATTTTGTTGGAATAAAAGTTAAGTTATCACAATGACAAACATTGGTAAACAATGGAAACATGGAATTGAATTTTGTCCGTTACTGTGAGAGAAAACGTAAACACTACTAATATTGTTTTAATTTATTAAGTAGCTTTGTTTTCAAGTATTTCTCTTCAAGTTGTTGAATCTACATCTTTTATCATGAGGAGAGCAATAAATTTGTATGGAATCTGATATTCCCTAAATACGTACCGTACCCTAGGAAATGTTTCCGGTTTAACAATACACTTTTTATGTCTACTCTTCCAATCATCGTAAATTAATTCATTTCATAAACAAACATTATTTTATCAAAACAAAAATAAAGAGAAAATTATAATAGTTACATCATAGCTAGTGATCACAAGATCTGATAATATTACTAATTGCAAAAAGAAAGGAGTTCCATTTCCTGGTAACCAGTGATTTGTCAGGAAGTTTCAAAACTACACTTACACAAGAAGGAAACTGGATGACATTAAATGATACAAAGTAGGTGGTTATGACTTGATCAATTTTTAAAGTCTTACCTATAACTTTTTTAAAAGAGTATCAATCAGCTAAAAAAAAATATTACATTATCCCACACCTTACTTCACTTTTAGTAAAAGGAAACACTAGCATTCCCTAGACTGTCTACCAACCCAACGATTACTAAGGAAAGAAAATTATAATACCTTTTAAATTTGAACCCACAAAAGGTTACTCATTACAAAAATATGAAAGCATTGGGATCTTATGTAGGTATTCTATATGGATTGCTAAACTATTCATACAAAACTGACATATAACCCTAGAGTCTAATAGTGTTCTGACAATAAGTTTGTTAAACTATTCATACAAAACTGTCATATAACCCTAGAGTCTAATAGTGTTCTGACAATAAGTTTGTTAAACTATTCATACAAAACTGTCATATAACCCTAGTCTAACAGTGTTCTGACAATATATCAAGTTTGTTAAACTGTCATATAACCCTAGAGTCTAATAGTGTTCTGACAATAAGTTTGTTAAACTATTCATACAAAACTGTCATACAACCCTAGAGTCT
>NW_013676188.1:0-3436 GCF_000517525.1 Limulus polyphemus
GCTGTTTATTAGTACTTATCTGGTTTCATTTCCATTGTAAGCTTGGTTTTAGCAGTTTAACGATACTTATTTCTGCATGAAGACAACTTTTGTATATTTTTATATATATGCTGTTTATTAGTACTTATCTGGTTTCATTTCCATTGTAAGCTTGGTTTTAGCAGTTTAACGATACTTATTTCTGCATGAAGACAACTTTTGTATATTTTTATATATATGCTGTTTATTAGTACTTATCTGGTTTCATTTCCATTGTAAGCTTGGTTTTAGCAGTTTAACGATACTTATTTCTGCATGAAGACAACTTTTGTATATTTTTATATATATGCTGTTTATTAGTACTTATCTGGTTTCATTTCCATTGTAAGCTTTGTTTTAGCAGCTTAACGTTACTTATTTCTTTGACGTATATTTGTATATGCTTAAAAATAAATGCTTTTACAGCGTTTTTTTTAACACCGTCTGAATGTTAAGAAGGTACCTATTAAATGTGATGTTTAAAATAAATGTTTAGGACTTCTATGCGTTGTTAAATAAAGTTCCCCAAGGACAAGGTGAAACTAGCTTCGCAGCGTTCTGTTTACAAAGTGTTGAGTTCGTTATGTTAAAACAATTTTCAATACGCAAATCAGAAAGTCACACAACCACATCTGATAAGAAATCGTGGTGGAAAGAAATGTATCAGAACTACCTTTTGACATTGTAACATTCATACACTCAGATCATAAAGATATGCTCGGATTGGAGATTTGGAATTTCCAAAATGGGAATATCCCTTATACTTAATGGAATTGGAAAACATAGGAATATGGATCAACTTAGAATACGATGACCATCCAGAAAGAGACCTACAACAATTATAGTAAACGGTGTGGGGCGTCTTGTAACAGGCGAGTACCCTACCCGTGGTAAGCAATGTGGGGCGTCTTGTAACAAGCGAGTACCATACCCGTGGTAAGCAATGTGGGGCGTCTTGTAACAGGCGAGTACCCTACCCGTGGTAAGCAATGTGGGGCGTCTTGTAACGGGCGAGTACCTACCCGTGGTAAGCAATGTGGGGCGGCTTGTAACAGGCGAGAGTCCATGAACACAAAAGTCAGTGACAACCACTAGCCACGTGTCCCTAACATAATGAAGACATATCTCGGTATGGAAGAACAACACAAGTTTCAATCCTCGACATACCCGTTCACTCATCGCATAACTCAATCAGCTGGAGAATGAAACGTGTATTCGAGCTATTCTGTTCGAAGACATACCAATGAAATCAACGGACACAAATGATATAGATTTTTGTGCGATCGGAATGTTGAAACAGACGCTGGGAAACCGTCGCCCTCGTACACTGTATGGTTTATGGATAAACTGCAAGAAGAAGTGGTGTGCTGTGGACATGACAACCTTACAAGGGAGCCTTGAAAAATGTAAAATACTTTATAGGGATATTATGAAAGCTTATCAGACATGACGACTGATTTATTTGCTGCATTTTGCTCAAAGTTACTTGAGGACGAGGGATATATGAGCTAATAATCCTTAATTTTGAAGCGAGAGACTAGAGGGAGCTATTCAACAACACACACTGCCAACTCTTGGGTGATTCGTTTCAGAACGAATTGATGGTTTTGACTGTCGCTGTTATGCACGCACGGCTCCACATTATGGAGTGCGATTTATATATTTATTTTTGGTAATAGCGGGTACGAACCATTGAAACTTAGATCCGCTGTCTGGCAAACTGACCATTCTGTTGCCCTTAGGCCAGGAGATGGACTGTAAAAATCGTCCTAATATAGCGTTTTCAGCTTCTACACTCATGTGTATGTAAAATATTTGAATAAAAATAAAGAGGAAAAAAAAAGGTCACTGTTTCATAAGAGCTTCCTTTTTGTTTAACATTGAAATAAGAACTTTCAAATTCTAAAAAGTCTAGAAAGAAAATCAATAAATTTTATCTTGAAGAAATACTTTAAAAAACACATGATACATCGTCTGTTATTGTGCTTTGGGAAAACTGAAACTATTGAAATAAAATGGATTCTGCAAACTCTGCCAAGTGAAGTGAGTTCCTCCTGAGCGCAACGTTATCAGCCACTGCACAAAAAGACAATTCAAAACAATTTCATTGAATAAAACTGAAACTATTGAAAACAAATGGATTCTACAAACTCTGCCAAGTGAAGTGAGTTTCTCCTGAGCGCAACGTTATCAGCCACTGCACAAAAAGACAACTCAAAACAATTTCATTGAATAAAACTGAAACTATTGAAAACAAATGGATTCTACAAACTCTGCCAAGTGAAGTGAGTTTCTCCTGAGCGCAACGTTATCAGCCACTGCACAAAAAGAGAACTCAAAACAATTTCATTGAATAAAATTGTTTTATAACCATTGTTTCTATTATTTATTACTTTGACAAAAATCAAACTGACGACAAAAAACAATGATTTCTTTTCAATGCTTGTAGTAGCTCACAGATTGTTTGTTAGAGACATTGCAAAGTCCTTCCCACTTCTTATGTTCAATTCCCTGACTTTTCAACAATTACATATCAAGATAAACACACACATTGTGTAGCTTTGTGCTAAAATGCAAATAAACAAACCCTCCAGTGGCACAGCGGTATGTCAGCGGACTTACAACACTAGAAACCCATTGTGTAGTTTTGTGCTTAACTTTATAAACCTAACCACTCTATTTTTAGTACTATATTTAGAAATTACATCAAACGTTCACGTACAGTCCTAGTGGAAGTTGTGTTTCTGTTGTGAAGAGAGTACTTTATTTATAGAGAGAGAGAGAGAAGAACGTAGAATACAAATGTTGTTTTCCAATGAAGTTATTATACACTTCCTCATTTCTCACGAAAGAGGTCACAGGGAATGCTATGATGACTAGGTTCCAGGACAGTGCGATGATGACCAGGTCACAGGGAGTGCTGTGATGATTAGGTTCCAGGACAGTGCGATGATGACCAGGTTCCAGGACAGTGCTGTGATGACTAGGTTCCAGGACAGTGCTGTGATGACTAGATTCCAGGACAGTGCTGTGAAGGCTAGGTCACACGGAGTGCTGTGATGACTAGGTTCCAGGATAGTGCTGTGATGACCTGGTCAAAGAGAGTGCTTTGATGATCAGGTTCCAGGACAGTGCGGTGATGATCAGGTTCCAGGACAGTGCGGTGATCACCAGGTTCCAGAACAGTGCTGTGATGACTAGGTTCCAGGATAGTGCTGTGATCACCAGGTCACAGGGAGTGCTGTGATGACCAGGTCACAGGGAGGGCTGTGATGACTAGGTTCCAGGACAGTGCTGTGATCACCAGGTTCCAGGACAGTACGGTGATGATTAGGTTCTAGGACAGTGCTGTGATCACCAGGTTCCAGGACAGTACGGTGATGATTAGGTTCTAGGACAGTGCTGTGATGACCAGGTC
>NW_013676188.1:4009-5796 GCF_000517525.1 Limulus polyphemus
AGGTTCCATGACAGTGCTGTGATGACCAGGTCACAGGGAGTGCTGTTATGATCAGGTTCCAGGACAGTGCTGTGATGACTAGGTTCCAGGACAGTGCTGTGATGACCAGGTCACAGAGAGTGCTGTGATGATTAGGTTCTAGGACAGTGCTGTGATCACCAGGTTCCAGGACAGTACGGTGATGATTAGGTTCTAGGACAGTGCTGTGATGACCAGGTCACAGGGAGTGCTGTGATGATTAAGTTCCAGGACAGTGCTGTGATGACCAGGTCACAGGGAGTGCTGTGATGATTAGGTTCCAGGACAGTGCTGTGATGACCAGGTCACGGTGAGTGCTGTGATGACCAGGTCACGGTGAGTGCTGTGATGTCTAGGTTCGAGGGCACTATATGATGATAAGGTCCAGGAAAGTGTATGATGTCCAGGTTCCAACAGTGAATGATGACCAGGACCTAGGACGATATATGATGACAAGGATCCAGGATAGTGTATTATGACCAGGTTTCAGGGACATTATGCGATGACCAGGTTCCAGAACGGTATATGATGATCAGAATCCAGGATAGTATATAATGACAAGGATCCAGGACAATGTTATGATGATCAGGTTCAAAGAAAGTGTTGTGATGACCAAGTTCCAGTAAAGTGCTGTGACGATTGAAGGATTATCTGACTAATGACATTTTACCCCAACATAATCTATTTACGACATTCTGAGAAACATTATTCTAACGTAGGCTATTGTTTTGTTTCACTACTATACATATAAACATTATGATAACGTAGGATATTGCTTTGTTTCACTACTATACTTATAAACATTATTCTAACGTAGGCTATTGTTTTGTTTCACTACAGTACATATTGTTACGTCTCTGTGTTGGTTTGTTAATTTCCCGTATAATTTCTTTCGGATGAAACTTTAGCGATAAATAAAACTAATTTGATTGTCTCTATCTCAATTGATTGTCTCTATCTCTGCCTGTCTGCAATTCCAATTCCGATTAATTAATCTAGCTTTAACTGGCGCACTTATATACAAGCATAGAGGGCACATAGAAAAGACTAGAGTTGCCACGAATAGACATGATCCTTCTAGAATCTCATGACGGGTTACTAGGGTCACGTGACTTCCGCTGTCGTAACACTGCCCCTTCCTTACTATTGTTCGTCCCGAACAATAGTCACTTACAATAAACCGATAGAAAATTAACAATAATTTAATTAAATGTACAGAATTTACAAACACTACAAACACAAAATTAAAATTCAACAAAGTCTCTTAATTTAGACTTAAGCTAGACACCTTCTCCCAAGCAGGGCGCAAAACGCTTGCTTTTAGAAAATCAGTTATTGGCTTCAAATCTTGATCTTTCTCCTGCTCTGGTTTAATATCTATACCTGATTCCACTTCACCATCATCAACTCCTTCAGTCACTTTGACTTCAGCTTGATGGCACCTAATTAGTTCAACCTCTCTTTTAACAGTTACCGGAACTTGGCCTTTGTTGTTCCCAAACGTCATTTTATCAAAATCAATTACAAACTTCCTCGGTAGTAAGTAGTCCAACCCTAATATGCATTGGTCTTCAATGTCAGCCAAGTATACTTTCTGTCTGTCCTTCATTCCTATGAGCTCAACAGTTACCCATACTGGTCCCCACAACCTTGTATAATGTCTTGCCACACCACAGAGCTTCTGTATGACTTCTGGTACTCCTTTATGATCCAGCAACTTGATACTCACAAAGGTTTGCTGAGACGCAGAATCTATGGCACCTTTGGCC
>NW_013676188.1:6719-11194 GCF_000517525.1 Limulus polyphemus
ACAACTGCTGTAATCTCGCTTGTTTCTTTTCTCGTTCTTATTGTTTATTTTGTTGTTCTTGTATTGCTGCCATGAAATCTGCTAAGCTGTAGTTTTATTTGCCACTTCTGTTTCCATCTTTTTTTTTTTCGTCTCACTCTGTGACACCAATTTGTTACGTCTCTGTTCGTTTGTTAATTTCCGGTATAAATTATTTCCGAGAAACTTCAGCGATATAAGTCCTTCCTTAAATAAAACTAGTTTTCTTGATATATTTTTGTAATACATAGAATTTCCACAGTCACTTTAGCTTAACTACTTTTAAAAACACACGCTATAATTCACAGCGATTCACACACTTTACTTACGGTTCCTACTGTTCGCTTGACTCAATTTTCTATCTCTATATCTATCTATCTATGCAATTTTATCTCTTTCGCTGGCTTTATTTTTCGGGCTTATATAGTAAAAAAGAGGGCGCCTGTAACAAACTAGAGTTGTTAGGAAATTCATGATCCTTCGAGAAACTCCAGCGTGCATACTCCCAGCGTTGCGTGACTTCCGCCGTCGTGACAATATGTAAACGTAATTTTTATAAACCTATTTTGTTCACTAAACACGCTTGAGATTTCTAATAACAGATTTGCCTCACTAGTCATTATCACAGTTACATACATATAAGACGAAATTCATAAGTTTAATCTCGCCATTTCTCGCAGTGTAATGTGCTAAAAGATAATCATTCTTTATGTTGAAAACATCCTCTTGGTTAGTTGTTCCATCCTCCTAGTAGATATAAAGAACATTAAATTGGAAGTTGAAAGATGCGGTGATGGTATTTAATAGAGGAAGAGCTTTTTCTGTGGAACGTGTACCTCGCTTTAGGGCTAAATTTCGCGGAGTCTGAACGTGGAAAGGAAAAGGTATCTTATACAGAGTCACGTTCATTTTCACGCGCTAAGTCTCAGACCGATCATAGATATAAATAATAGAAGAACGTGGAACGTTTACTGGTGTATGACCGAAAAAATATGATGCCAAAATTTTCTACTTTTTAAAACATGTGTAATTATTGAGCTCTGGCCTGGATAAACAGGTCTCCGTTCTTTTTATGTTTAATCGTTCGGACTAACACAGTAGTGACGAAAAACCGGCCAACTATAATTAAGCCTTAAATGTCGTGGAACATTATTCTGACGGCTTTTCTGATTAAATTTTTAGCTACGAGTGTATGATAAAAAACGTTCGACAATGATGCCACAATAATGGCGAATTAGGCCTGGATGAAAGAGCTGAATATTAAAACCTACAAGCTAATTTTGCTGACACCAAAACATATTGTTACGTCTCCGTTTGTTAATTAACTTTCCGTAACTTCGTTCCGACGAAACTTAAGCAACACAAGTCCTTACTTAATAAAACTGGTTTATTCTTTCCGAATACAACTTTACCGATACACTCAACTTCAACAATCGCGCTAAACAACGCTATATCAACGAACGTCAATAATACTTCTGACTGCAGTTCAATTACTCACACTCTACACAGACATTACATTCCCCTCTTTTATATACCAGCCTACCCTATATCTAGTAAGAACTAGAACATTCGCCAAAGTACATGATAGTTCTAGAAACGTTGCGTCACAGTAGTCATGTGACTCGATGACGCAACAATATGTTCTGGTGCAACACTATCGAAAACAAAAATGTTAGGCGTAAAGAAGCTAGAAATGTATCGCTTTAAAAAAGAAAAATGGTCCAGAGAAACTAGACGAAATGTTAATATAGTAAAAATGAAAGTGAGATATGAAGATTGATTTACAAAGGAATGTTCAACAGATATAATTAAAAAGATAACATGGAAATTATCATAAATAGGTTATAAGTACTAGCAGAAACGCCACCTTACGGGCGACTGTTTGTACTACTAATTACTAATCGTAGCTTTCATATCTCATTGAAATTAATTTAGTAAATGTGAACATTTTTTGTGAAGTACTATACGAGAAAAGTGTTCGGATTGTACTGATACAAACTGTAATGTTTTTATATATTAAAAGTGGTACCCTTCATTGAAAAAACTAACGTTTTTTTAAGTACAGTATTTTTGCCCCCCCCCCATCGGGACAGCTGTATGTCTGCAGATTTATAACGCTAGAAACCGGGTTTCGATACCTATGGTGGCCAGAGTACAGGTAGCCCATTGTGTAGCTTTATGCTTAATTTCAAACCTAAACACTTTATTTTTTAGTGCTATATTTACAAATTATATCAATAAAGATATAATGAAATCCTCATGTTCAGTAATATTAAACCTTTTGGAATGAAGTCTGGAACCTGGAATTAGTGGTTTCCGATCATTTAGTTTGTTCTTTGTCACTAATATAAAGTTTTTATCTCTAATCCTACTATAATGGACGTAGCGTGTATCTATGTATGTGACCGAAGGAATAAATATAATGTGGCGCCATCTATTAAGTCACAGCAAAAACAAAATTCACATTTTGAGTATTTAAGATTCAGACAATTAGAAAAGTAACTATGATATGTCCAACAACAATAACATAATTTTAAGTAAATGTACTCTTTTCACAAGAAGGACACAACTTTCACTAGGGCTGTACGTGAGGGTTTGTTTTTTTCAAGTTGTAATCTAATGGACTTCTCTTTCTAACAGCTTTAGTTTTAAAATCGGTTTCTATGTTGATCACAGTTACATCAGTAATAGAATGACCGGGTTGGTTAAAGTGTTGGACAACAGGGAGGTGGTTTTCAGTGTTAATAGAAGATTTATGGTTGTTGAAACGTTCTCTAAGAGTTGTTTGGGTCTGTCCTACATACTGGTGAATGCATTTTTTACACTGTATGACGTAAATGGTATTTTGTGTTGTACGTGTGATTTCTATAGAAATTTGAAAGTTTCTCTGGTCATATTTGTCGGAAAAAGAATCGGTAATTTTTAAAAACTTGAAGCTTGATTACATGGATGACAACCATTTTTTGATGGAGTGTAATTCACTTTGCATGGACAAGGTTATTTTTAAGACTTCTGTTCCTCCTGGAGACGACAACGGGAGCTTCAGGAAATATTTGAAAAAGCGATCATTCAGGTACAGTAGATGAAAATGTTTTTTTTCAGAATGCGGGTACCGTTTCTGAGTTTAAAGTGATAGGTAATAAATACAAGAATTCTGATTGAAACTTTATTACTACACTGTGTAAGGATGGTTTTTAGTTGAGTGTCGTTAGCTTTTTTAAAATATTTCTGTCAATTTCAGTATCTTTATATCCTTTTTTGTGTCATGGATTATTTTAGATCCTTGGTGTGTTTTCTGTAATTTGTTTCATCTGAACAGATTTTTTTCATTCGGAGAGCTTGACTATAGGCAGTATCCCGTTTAGTGTAAGTGGGGTTGCAGCTTTTATAGTGACGATATTGTGGTCTGTCAATAGGTTTACTGTACAAATCCCAGTTTTTATAGTGACGATATTGTGGTCTGTCAATAGGTTTACTGTACAAATCCCAGTTTTTATAGTGAATATATTGTGGTCTGTCAGTAGGTTTACTGTCCAAATCCTAGTTTTTATAGTGAAGATATTGTGGTCTGTCAATAGGTTTACTGTCCAAATCCCAGTTTTTATAGTGAAGATATTGTGGTCTGTCAATAGGTTTACTGTCCAAATCCCAGTTTTTATAGTGAATATATTGTGGTCTGTCAGTAGGTTTACTGTACAAATCCTAGTTTTTATAGTGAAGATATTGTGGTCTGTCAGTAGGTTTACTGTACAAATCCCAATTTTTATAGTGAAGATATTGTGGTCTGTCAGTAGGTTTACTGTACAAATCCTAGTTTTTGTAGAGAATATATTGTGGTCTGTCAGTAGGTTTACTGTACAAATCCTAGTTTCTATAGTGAAGATATTGTGGTCTGTCAGTAGGTTTACTGTACAAATCCTAGTTTCTATAGTGAAGATATTGTGGTCTGTCAGTAGGTTTACTGTACAAATCGGTAAGAGATAAAATCTACTTGAAGAAGCTTGTCTGGGTATCGAGTGCTGGAAAGTTTATTAGGTTTGTGTATTGTCGGTAAGTATAAAATCTACATGAACAAGCTAGTCTGGGTATCGAGTGCTGGAAAGTTTATTAGGTTTGTATATTGGCGGTAAGAGATGGAAATGTACTTGAACTAGCTAGTCTGGGTATCGAGTGCTGGAAAGTTTATTAGATTTGTGTGTTGTCGATAAGAGAGAAAATTTTCCAGGACAAGCTTGTCTGGATATCGAGTGCTAGAAAGTTTATTGGGTTTGTTATTGACGGTAAGAGATAAAATGTACTTAAACAAGCTAGTCTGTGTATCAAGTGCTGGAAAGTTTATTAGGTTTGTGTATTGACGGTAAGAGATAAAATGTACTCGAACAATCTAGTCTGGGTATCCAGTGCTGGAAAGTTTATTAGGTTTGTGTATTGACGGTAAGAGATAAAATGTACTCGAA
>NW_013676188.1:12011-15697 GCF_000517525.1 Limulus polyphemus
GTTGTATTATAATATTGTTGTAGCTCACACATACCTCCTGGTTGTTTTATAATATTGTTGTAGCTCACCCATACCTCCTGGTTGTTTTATAATATTGTTGTAGCTCACCCATACCTCCTGGTTGTTTTATAATATTGTTGTAGCTCACTCATACCTCCTGGTTGTTTTATAATATTGTTGTTTAACACAGGTTGTTGAGAGCAGTTCTTCCATTTTAGTTTAGATTATTGTAACATTACTGAGAAGATTTTAAGGTTTGTATTATGTCATTTTCTACAGGCTTAATAGAACTCTCTGTTCGGTGAACCTTTCTTTGAAAATCGGTTGATTATCAATGTGGTAAAATTTGTTGAGAAAACGTTCACAGTCTTATGGTAGCTTCAGAGAGAATTCGTGGATGGCAGAAAGAGGTTTGGGTTCATTAAATAACAAAGTTCGACATCTGAAAGAGTTATAATGATGATGAAGATGATTGATAGAACATAAAACATTTTATTTATAAGGTTCGAACGTTTTGGAATAAATTATACCATCTTCAGCGAAATCTAAAAATTATGTTACAAAGATGATTATAACTAAAATTATAATAACATAATCATTGGTTTAGTTAGTTATTAAGAAAAGCGGTAAATTGACGGATGAAACGATGTTTATATATATAACACAACAGCTGAGTTAAGTGTGAAAATGTAGAACAATTTTAGATCTAAAGAGCTTTGTGAGTTGTTAAGGGTTGGATAGTCTTTAGCTATGAGTAGACTTTATTTAATGTAGAGGTCAAGGTCTGAAGATACTGTGGTGATGATAGAGAAATCGTTAAATATTGTGACCTGTGGTTTCAGAATGTGATCGAATGAATGAGTGGCTGGGTTTAAGTAGTGGATGGTTGGTTCTGTTAGATATTCCTAAATGTTCACAGACTCTAGTCTTTAAGTGGCGTTTTGTTTTGTCAATGTACGTGACCTTACTACACATATACACGAGCCATGAACGTAGAAGTTTAGCTACTTGATCTTTGTAATGAAATAAGTGTTTAATAAGTCTGTATATTAGTCTGAGGCTATGTCTGTATATTAGTCTGAGGCTAGGTCTGTATATTAGTCTGAGGCTATGTCTGTATATTAATCTGAAGCTAGGTCTGTATATTAGTCTGAGGCTAGGTCTGTATATTAGTCTGAGGCTATGTCCGTATATTATTCCAAGCTGAATTTGAGGATATACGTTTTTTATTATGGAAAATAATTGTTTTTTAATTGGTAGGGATTGCGAACCCATAAAAGGAAGGGAGATAATGAGGGGAAATTTGTGGACGGTGTGTACATTGGCTGGTGTACTAAGTAAACTAATGATTATGTTATTACATTGTAATTTTAGTAATAATCATCTTTATAACACTATTTTCAAATTACGCTGAAGATGGAACAAGTTATTCCGAAACGTTCGAACCTTGTAAATAAAATGTTCTATGTTCTATCAACCGTCTTCATTTTCACAATTAAACTTCTATCTTATGTAATCTAGAGGCACAGGATTTGGAAAATATGGAACACAAGGTCTACCCAACTGCGCCACCCGATGTCCTCAAGCTGTTGCTGAGGGATCAGTTTGTAGACGCCTTGGACAATCCACAACTGAAGATACAAGTGAAGCAAGCACACCCCTCTACTATGCAGGATGCAATGGCTAGAGCTCTTGAATTTGAATCCTACATTACGTCCAGCACAGATATACCAAGGTTGGTACAGTCATCAGGATTCAAGGGCAGAAAAGGTCAGCTTTCAGAGAGGTTTGAGGTACTTTGCTGGCACTGTAACAAACCTGGGTACAAGCTTCGGGAAACCAGTAGTGGTTGGTGTTGAGGGACGCCCACCAACCCCCATTGTGAAAGTCCCAACAGCTAAGTGTCTACGTGACAAGAAAGCTGGGTGGCCAAAAATGCAACTTTGTCATAGATTCTGCATCTCAGCAAACCTTTGTGAGTATCAAGGTGCTAGATCACAAAGGAGTACCAGAAGCTGCATAGAAGCTGTGTGGTGTGACAGGACATTATGCAAGGTTGTTGGGACCAGTGTGGGTAACTATTGAGCTCATGAGCATAAAGGACAAACACAAAGTATACTTTGCTGACATTGAAGACCCATGCATATTAGGGTTGGACTACTTAATACCGAGGAAGTGTGTAGTTAACTTTCATAAAATGACGTTTGGGAACAACAAAGGCCAAATTCCTGTAAATGTTGCTGCATCTGTTGATTTGCATGTCACAGTGCTTAAGTCAACTACAATACCCCTATGTCAGAGAAGATAATTTGTGGTAGAATAAAAAGAACATTTCCAAGGAAGCCCAATGCTTGTGAAGCAGAGGAAAACCCATCCAGGCCAGTGGACGTGAAGATTGAAAGGTCATCAAGTAGTACCCATAACAGTGGCTAATATCTCTAAATGTGAGCAGACACTTAAGGAAGGGGCATTTTTGGATGTGTGCCAGGAGGTAGAGCTAGTCAATGTTGAGGCAAGAAGTATAACAATAAAGAAAGGATATCCTCTCCCAGAACATTTAACTGACCTCTATAAGAAGAGCATACTCAATTTGTCATCATCACAGGCTCTTCGGGTTAGGGAACTTTTGGCGAATTATGCAGACGTCTTTTCAAAAGGAGATCACGACCTTGGCTGCAACAGACCTTGTGGAGCACAGAATAAACACAGGCAATCACCGTCCAATAAAGACCCTCCAAGGAGGATAACTCCAGCAAAGCGACAAGAGATGGAGAAGGTCATAGCTCGCCTAATTAAGGGAGGGATAATCGAAAAATCAAATAGCCCTTGGTCAGCTCCCGTCATGTTAGTCCAGAAGAAGGATGGGGCCCAACGTTGCTGTGTGGACTTTAGAGCTCTTAATAGTATAACCGAAAAGGACTCATACCCACTGCCAAGAATTGATGATACTCTTGATGCCATAAGTGGAGCCAGGTGGTTTTCAACTCTGGACTTTGTGTTGGGTTTCTATCAAGTGAAAATGGCTGAAGCAGATAAACCTTAAACTGCATTTGGTTATGGCCAAGGTCTCTGGCAATACTGTATGATGCCATTCGGGCTTAGTAATGCTCCAGCAACATTTGAGAGGCTGATGGAAAGAGTACTGGAAGGCCTACAATGGAGGATAGCTCTAGTATACCTGGATGATGCCATTGTGTTTGCAACAACGTTTGATGAGGAAATGTCCCGGCTAGAGGAAGTATTCAAGCGTTTGAAAGCAACAAACCTTAAACTCCATCCCAAGAAATGCCACTTATTGCAGAAAGAGGTGCTTTACTTGGGTCACATTTTAAGTGAGGATGGTGTGTTAACTAATTCTGACAAGGTGAAATTAGTGCATGATTGGGCAACACCAGACAATGTGGGAGAGTTAAGAAGTTTCTTGGGACTCTGTACTTATTACCGGAAGTTTGTGAAGGACTTTGCAACTATAGCTGCTCCACCACATGATTTGACAAAAAAAAGGCCAGAAGTTTGAATGGACAGTTTCTTGCCAGCATGATGTCAAGACATTGAAAGAAAAATTGGCCTCAGCCCAACTTTTAAAGCTTCCACATCCCCCACTGCCGTACATACTGGATTGTGATGCTAGTAATGTCGGAATTGGAGGAGTATTTTCCCAGAAAGTGGGAGAAAACAAACATGTG
>NW_013676188.1:16532-19530 GCF_000517525.1 Limulus polyphemus
AGTGAACAAAGGAACAAATGACGCTGCTGAAGACGTGTCACCTGAAAAAGCCACTGTTGAAGAAGAAACTTTACCTGGTTTTAAGAAGGAAAACAGTGAAGCCGTTAATGAAGTTACTACCACTGGTGTGACTGTTACCGATAATGGAACATTTCCTGATGGAGCATATGAACCCCACGTGAAGCATAAGCCAACGAGACGGAGAACAGTACGGAAGAAGATCTGTCCAGTAAAATTAAGAGACTTTGTTGTATTTTAACGTTGTGTTTGTAAATTCTGTACATTTAATTAACTTATTGTTAATTATCTATTGGTTTAATGTAAGTGGCTATCGTTTGGGACGAACAACACTAAGGAAGGGTAAGTGTTACGACAGCGGAATTAACTAGACGCTACTGGCACATACGTGACTGAGTTTCTTGAATTATCGGGGAAGTCTGCGAATTTTGGAGATGCCTCTTTATTGGTATATAAGTCTGGCAGGGAACAGCTAGGGGATGAATAATCGAACAGTACTAACGGAGAGTTTCGGGTAATTTACGATTCTGTTTCGAGCTAGTGTGTGTTTTTCACTCGTAGAAAGCGAAGTTATCGAAGGTAGTGAATCGCTGTGATTTACAGCGTGTAGTTGTTAAGTTTAAAGTGACGAGAAACGTACTGACTGTGGAATTACCGTGTGCTAAAAGTTTGTACCGAGAAAGAATAAACTGGTTTAATCAAGAAATAACTTGTATTGCTGAAGTTCCTCGGAAATAATTTATACCGGAAATTAACAAACAAGCAGATACGTAACAATATATTCACTTGTTGTTACTTTTTGTGTCTTTTATTCAAAATATATTCACTTTTTGGTACCTACTTGTGTGTTTTTGGAAATACAAATAATGATTAAATGACGGTGTTTTTTTATCTTTTTGATGTTTGAAAGGTATATTTTGAAAATTTTTTAGTGCAAACAAAAGTTAACCACTTGATTATTTTGAGGCACCTAAAGGTATATGAAAAAATGATCTCTTGGACCTTTTGTGTTTTTGCGAAATGTGTATGAAAGCTGACGAAAGGTACATAAAAAGTATGACCTTCTCACCACCTTTTGTTGACATCAAAAGATGTCTTTTCACGCAGTGACTCTTTCAGAAAAAGTGCTTTTACGGTCTTGAGGCATCTCTCGACTTGCCAGTAGAAAAGATTACCTTTTTTGGTATCACATATTTCAGCCACCTTTTCTTCTAGACAGTTCCTATAAAATCCTAATTGTACGACCCAGTTCCGTGTGTAACTAGGGTGAGATGTATTTAGATGCTCCTTTGACTAAACATACTCTTATGCACAATTTTTATTTATATTTTGCATATAAATTAACGGGGTAGAAAACGTATGGTATGTCTGCATGTCACATAGCTCCGTAACACAAGTTACTCTTATTACTTCGTATATAGTGCAGTAACACGTTACCTTTAGCTCATGGTAACTATGTATGCAGTGTAGTAACACCAGTTATTCTTAGGTTGACGTTTATAGAGATTACAAACATATAAAAATCATATGGTAAGACTAAAAAATAATAAGGCTTGTAAACACTAGACTTGTGTAATAAGATTGACAGAACAATTTCACGATACAGAGTTTTAACACATTGCTGTAATAAGACAAAGAAAGAAACAATGATAGAGAGTTTTAACACATTGGTCTTAGGTAATAAGACGAAGAGAGAAAAACGATACTGGATTATAGTCGTGGTAGGAAGAAGAGAACAGAGTGTCGTGAACACAATATTTTCTTATAATGACACCAAGAGAGAGAGAGAGTAGAACATCGAGAAATATAAAGCCTCATGTAACACGTCAGAGAAATATCAGAATAAGGGATTATAAACAAATCAATGTATTCAAGTAACTCGAATAGCACAGAATAAAAGCTATATAAACACATTAGTCTCTAATAAAACTAAGATGTAAGAAATAAAGGGTCACAACCTTAGTCTCCTGTAAAAAAGATGAAGAGAGAATAGAAGATTATAACCATGCCAGAATCATGAAGAAAGGACAGAGAATAGAGGATTATAACCATTCTAGAATCATGTAAAAAGGATGAAGAAAGGACAGAGAATAGAGGATTATAACCATGCTAGAATCATGTAAAAAGGATGAAGAAAGGGCAGAGAATAGAGGATTATAACCATGCTAGAATCATGTTAAAAGGATGAAGAAAGGACAGAGAATAGAGGATTATAACCATGCTAGAATCATGTAAAAAGGATGAAGAAAGGACAGAGAATAGATGATTATAACCATGCTAGAATCATGTAAAAAGGATGAAGAAAGGACAGAGAATAGAGGATTATAACCATGCTAGAATCATGTAAAAAGGATGAAGAAAGGACAGAGAATAGAGATTATAACCATGCTAGAATCATGTAAAAAGGATGAAGAAAAGAACAGAGAATAGAGGATTATAACCATGCTAGAATCATGTAAAAAGGATAAATAAAGGACAGAGAATAGATGATTATAACCATGCTAGAATCATGTAAAAAGGATGAAGAAAGGACAGAGAATAGAGGATTATAACCATGCTAGAATCATGTAAAAAAGGATAACAGGATGGGGATTAGAAACATTTTGTTCGCAAGTAAGACGAAAATATAGAGGAGAAAATACTACGGACACATTTGTAACATAAATAAGTGGACGAGACACATTTATATAATAAGAGGAATAAAGAAAAGTATGTTGGATTGTAAAAGTCTCGGATATTATAAATACGATACTTAGTGCGTTATAACAAACAACTTGGGGTAAGGGATTCTAAATACATTAGTCTTGTGTAGTAAGAAGACGAGACCCCCAAGTGGCACACTCGTATGTCTGCGGACTTACAACGCTACAAACCGAGTATCGATACCCGTGGTGGGCAGAGCACAGATAGCCCATTTTTAGCTTTGTGCTTAACTACAAACAAATATATATAGGATTATCAAACAGAATTACAAACAAAC
>NW_013676189.1:0-3842 GCF_000517525.1 Limulus polyphemus
ACTGTGGTACCTCTGTGCTGGACTTAACATAGGATTCGAATTCGAGAGCTCTGGCCATTGCATCCTGCATTGTAGAGGGATGTGATACTTCACTTGTATCTTCAGTTGTGGATTGTCCAAGGCATCTAAAAACTGATCCCTCAGCAACAGCTTGAAAACATCGAGTGGTGCAGTTGGGTAGGCTTTGTGTGCTACACTTTCCAAGTCTTGTGCCAGCTCTTGCAGGCTCTCCCCTTTAGCATGGAATGTAGTTCTAAACCTAGCCCTGATTTTGAGTTCCATATCCAAGTTCTAGAGCAGCTACCAGTGCTCTATAGTTGTGCCTGTCATCTGTTGACAACTGTCCAAGTATTTCCAGTGGTTGTCCCTTTAAGCTCGACTTAATCAGCCCCAGACAATGGCAAACCTCTTCCAGACCCCGCAGCTAAACCCTAATGCAGACATCTTCAGTCCTGTTAGAAGTAACATCCCAGATATGAATGTCAGCAATAGGGGTTATCTAGTACAAAGGAAACTACAGGAATTCGATGGGAAGGCACCATGGGAAGCATATAGAGCACAATTTGAGCTACTGGCAGAAATGAATGGATGGACAGAGGAGCAGAAAGCAGTGTACCTGGCAACTCTGCATTAGGGTTTAGCTGTGGGGTCTGGAAGGGGCTTGCCATTGTCTGTGGCTGATTAAGTCGACGGTTAATGTATCCTTCTTGTGTAAAAGACAATAAATCATCTCTTAATGTATCTAATTCGCTTTTAAATTTACTAATGTTTTCCGTTTGTACTTCTTGTTTCCTTACTTGTTCTAGTTGCCACTGCTGTAGTCTCTCTTCTTGTTTATTTTCTTTCTCCTCCAATAGCTGTTGTAATCTCTCTTCTTGTTTATTTTGCTGTTCGAGCTGCTATTGCTGCAAGTTTTCTTGCCACTGCTGTAATCTCTTTTCTTGTTTATTTTTCTGTTCGAGCTGCCACTGTTGCAGGTTTTCTTGCAACTGCTGTAATCTCTCTTCTTGTTTCTTTTCTTGTTTATTCTCTCGTTCTTCTTGTTTCTTTTCTTTTCTTTTTCCTCTAACAACTGTTGTAATTTCTCTTCTCGTTCTTCTTGTTTCTCTTGCTGTTCTTGTGTTGTTGCCATTAAGTCTGCTAGGCTGTAGTTTGATTTGCCGCTTATCGTTTCCACTTTTTTTATCCCACTCTCTGACACCAATTTGTTACGTCTCCGTTTGTTAATTAATTTTCTGTAACTTCGTTCCGACGAAACTTTAGCGACACAAGTCCTTACTTAATAAAACTGGTTTATTCTTTCCGAATATAACTTTACGATACATATAATTTCAACATTCGCGCTAAAACAAACACTATAACGAACGAACGTTAACTTCAACAATACCCTGTGACTGCAGATCAATTACTCACTACCTACACAATGTCCCGCCACGCTGTCACCATCCTATATATACCAGACTACCCTCAATCTAGGAAGGTTCGAGAAAGAAGTGGCGTGACACTAGTCACGTGACCTCGCTGACGCAACAATATCAAAAGATTTAATAAGATAGGCCTAAAACACCTAGAAAATTCTAAAGATATGAAGTAAAGTTTTCTAGCATATTTGAAAGTAGGTTATAATTATATATAAACACCTACTGTAAAGAAGTCTGGCCTATACATAAAAAACCTGACAATATCTAGAAATTGATTGTTTGTTCAAAGTTAAACCACAAGGCTATACAATGGGTTATCTGTGCTCTGCCCACCATGGGTATCAAAACCAGATTTCTAGCTTTGTAACTCTGCAGACATACTGCTGTGCCTCTGTGGGGCCTAAAAATTGAATTCAATACATTAACAACCATATGAATTCATCAGATGATTTTAAGAGCATGTCTTTGATTTTATTGTTTGGTATCTCAACTAGAATGCTGGTTTCAATGCTTATAAGCATTAGGTCTTCGAGATTTCTCAGCTGTTAACAGGCTCCACAGTCTTGTTTTTATTGCTTTTAGCTTGAAGAAACATCTCTCACAGTGAACTTGAATGATGGAAAGTGTCAGAAGAAAGTGATACACTTTATGCAAGTTGTCATATGCTTCTGAATGTAGCATGTAGTTCTCAAACAACTGAAAAGCACATATTAAATACTGTTTGCACCTCTGGAAAGTTTTGTATGAAGTAATATCATCGTGTTCTACTCTGTGGTCAGTCTCAGATGCACCAGAAGTGTAACCTCCCTTGACCACCATCACCAGCATACTTGTCTTTTAAACTTTGATTTAGCTTCAGATACACACTTCAGATCTTACTTTTGTAAGATTTAGGTGTGTCATGAACTGACCTATCTTATTCAGCAATCTAGCAAGCAGACCCATTTTCTTAATGTCAGCAAAACTCTTTGTATCAAAACACTGCATGTCTGCATACAGCTGACCATGCTCTGCAAATAATCTCGTCAGACTACTTATTGTTCGATCAAATACCATATTGAAAGTATCGATCCTGTATGTGGTCATTGGTAATGTAATTGTATCACCTTTGGCAGATCTTGTTTAATCATACTTAGCTTTTCGTTTTCTCTTCCTCTGGACAAGCAATTCAACTGACATCTTGACTTCACCACATTCCTCAACATCAAACAGATCTGGCCAACCAATGTTTCACAAAATTTCGTTCATTTGTCTGACAAATTCGTCTGCTCTTGCTACACTGCTTTACATATCATCCTTCAGTGTTCTCAGTTGAACTGTACACTCTTGTATTTACTTCCAAGTCTGAACTAAATCAAGTTCACTTGTTTAAAGTTATTCGGATACAGGTGTAATATGGTGGAAAATGGACATGAATGTGTGAGCTGTCAAAATTACTTCTTACTCCAGAAAGCCCTCCAGCATCCCTCTAGCCTCAATTATTTTGATAGCATCATATTACTTTGAATGTTGCATTATAACCAGACACTTGATATAATCTGGGAAAACAGCTTTGGAGTGGTTTGTAGATTTCCCATACACAGCTGATAATGCATTTGATTTTCCTGACCAACGTGTTTCATCTATCAGTTTAAGCCTCTTCATTTTGTCTGCCTCTAACTTTCTCTCAATTTTATTTTTTCCAGATATCCACTCGCTTGTAGGAACTGTTGAAGATATCTGTGGCTTTTTCCAACAGCTTGGATAATGATATTGCTGCAATGCATACCTTTGTAGAGTCTATCACAACTAAAATGAGTACATGCTCATAACACTACATGTAAACTCTGTATCCACAGCAGAAGAGAGCTTTTCCTGAAAGCCCTTGTACTGCCTATGGCAAGCTGTTGCTCCATCTGTGCTGTTTGAAACACACTTGTTGATAACAATGTTGTAATCTCCAAATATGCTTTTTACTAAATATAACTGTCCTTCTCCACTAATACTGTGGCTGTGGGAGGAATGAGAGCTAGCAGCCTTTTTAATTACTATCCCACCAAGCACACAATGGACTATCACAGTACACTGTTCAGCTGTAGTGTTGTCTTGTGTGGAATCGATATGTACTGAGAACATAACATTTCTAGTTTCATCTGATATAATGTTTTGTATCATCATTACAAAATATTGTTACATCTCTGGTCGCTTGTTCGTTTCCCGTATAATTTCTTTTGGATGAAACTTTAGCGATACAAGTCCTTTCTTAAATAAAACTAGTTTATTCTTTCTCAATACAACTTTGCAATACACTTAATTTCCACAGTCACTTTAACTTAAACACACGTTATAATTCACAACGATTTACACACTTTACTTACGGTCATTACCAATCTGCTATTCTCTCCTTTATTTGCCGGGCTTATATATACAAAAATAGAGGGC
>NW_013676189.1:4291-8111 GCF_000517525.1 Limulus polyphemus
CAATATATTCACACCATCAGAGATTTCAATTTCTATGAGAGTCATATCTCTCACTGTTGTGTGAGTTTTCCAAATGTTTTGCAGCTGTTGCTGTAACATCATCATCTTTGCGTGAACGAACAGGTATTTCACGTAGTTTTAAGAGTTTCGTCATGGTCAGTTGTTTGTGCAACCTGTTGATTATTTTGAAATGTACAATGTTTATAGTTCTCTCTCTCTCAAATAAATGAATAGATGTGATAGTGTCCTTGCATCTTGTTAAAGTCAAATCTGTCACACTATGGTGTAGGAATAATTCACACACCATTCTTATAAAAGTAACACGGCTTATTGTACTTAGCAAATGTATTTCACCAGCAAACTTTGTCGATATTAGGCAAATTTCACCTTCGTCACTTACGTACAATACACCATGACAGTGTTATTATCAACTAGACCTGTACTGACCAGCTAAATTGGTTATCAGCTCCTCATGCCACTTGACATAGGGTCTGTTTATCCCTGGCTGTTGTTTGGTGAAGAGATCCGGGAGGATCAAGTACACACTGGACCTCTACATCCCTTCTTGTCTGTAGTTTGGTCAAGAAATCTGGGAGAGTCAGGGACACACTGGACCTCTACATCCCTCCTTGGTTGTTGTTTGATTGCTTGGTTCTGTTCGGTAAAGCCTGCACATTTCTCTACAATAATTTTCTCCACTAACTTTCCAGTAGTTAGGAAAATTTATTTTTACAACATGCAACTACTCTATAGTTGTCCGCAGGTTCGTTGCACACACGAGTGGCTCTTTTCAGAGTGTCCGTGGGTGTTAAACATTGTTTTTTCTATTTTTACTAGAAAGTACTTTGTTTTTTATTGTTCGTTATGAACATATAGTCTTGTTCTCATAAACATTTCCATAGTTGCCGATAAAATGTACAGTGCTAATTTACTTTTACATAAATATCTCTATAAAATAAAACTAACACTATATCTAGATATTGGTTTGGTCAGTAGTAGGTGGCCGTAGGTTACATAACTAGTTTAATATATTTAGTGGGGAGAAGTACTTAGGTCTATGCTCATCATGTATGATTAAGTTTTCCAGTGTGCTTAATGAATGAAAAATTTATGTTCTATTAATCTATTGATCCATTAAGAGGTCTGTCTGACAACATAGGGATGTTTGCGTAGTTATGTAGAAATATTGTGTTTGTAGTTCTGGAAACTGTACGCTTTTGTGGTTATTGAGTTTTGTATTTTCTGTGGTTTAATTATCTATGTTTTAGCAACATTTAACCATGTAGGGCAGGCATACTCTGCCACTGGACGTATATAGGTTTTATATATTTTCAGTTATTGTGCCCTTACTGTTGCCAGTCAGACTTCGTACATGATTAGCTCTTTGCCATATTTTATTTGTGATTTCATTTGTGTGTTTGGTCTAATTTAGTTTTGAATCATAGATTAGATCCAGGAATTTGGTTGATGTGGCTATATGGAGAAGGGTTCCGTTGAGGTATAATATTAAAACAAGAAACAGACTCTGTGATCACTTTTTGTTAATGACATTAGTGGTATTATCTTTAAATCTAGGTTTTTTTACTCAGAGAACATTTTCGTATTTGTCAAGTATTTGTTAATCGTCTGGTGTAGTACATTTTCACGGTTGTTTTGTTAATAAAAATGCATATATGCGTTTGGATGAATGAAATACGAGTCAACGTACATCACACAATACCCATAACTGTTTTACTCTAGTTCTGCCACTTTCACAATGCACAATCTCGTAAAAACTTACGGGAGCCAAGAAAAGTGCGAACAAATTTGGCGATGTAATAATTTTTCCAGCCCACCAGTGGCACTGCGGTATGTCTCTGGACTTAAAACGCTAGAAACCGGGTTTCGGTACCCGTGGTGGGCAGAGCACAGATAGCCCATTGTGTAGCTTTGTGCTTAATTACAAACAAATAAAAATAAATACTTTTTCCACCACTGTACAAGATAATTAAGAGAGTATAGAGTTTACGTCAAGATAGAGTAGAATGAATCAGTCAATCTGTGAAGTATTTACTGCTATACCACGTGTTAGCTGAAAGACATTTCTGGATTACTTCAGCCATGACACTACTAAATCCAACTGCAGAATTTAGATAGCTACTTCAACATCAGCAAATAGAGAAAGAAACGGACTATAATGGGAAGGTATCATGGGAGTCATACCAGACTCAGTTTGAAATAACTTCCAGAGTGAACAGGAGGAACAGTGAACAAAAAGTCATCCATCTTATTGCCCATCTAAAAGTACTAATTTTGGAAACAATAAGTAGCCTTCCAGCTGAGAGTCATAACACCTATCGAGCATTGGTCACACCAGAAAGATGCACCCAGAGCAAAATTCCAAAATAAGGTAAGGAGATATGAAGAAATCTTAACCAAACTTGTAGAAGATTGGTAAAGGCTTCCCCAATTATCTTACTTGGATACCCCTTGTGGAATAATGGATGCATTGGTACATAACCATAAAAGAACTGAAAGAATTAATCAGATGGTTAGCTAAACAGAACAGAGGAAATAAACCACAAGATGTTAGATGTTTCAAGTGTAACTTGAAGGGATGTATTATCAGGAACCACAGACAAAGGCCTGTATGGAACAGGAGTTCCCAGAGGATACCAGAAAGAAGTAACTTTTATAATCGTGGGAAACCTGGCCATTACAGTCGAGACTGTAAGAAATCAATAGCTGTTCTCAAACCAAGAAGATAGAGCCCGACCAAATCAAAGGAACAACATAGATAAAACAATAATTAGTTGGTTTTATGAGGCAAAGGTCAGCTACAAGTACTTCATCTACCATGAACAAGAAAAGAAGTTCGTATTCGAGGAAAATCCCCCACTAGTCCGCGAACTTATTTATGAAAACCCTTGTAGTATGTTGACTAACAATATTTCCACGGCTACAATTGTTTGTCTTGATTTGTTAATAAAAAATAGGAAACTGTCTCCATAGATGAAGAAAAAAATGGACTGATGTTACTCTTAATATAGAAAGCTTCTCTATATCTCATGCTGTGTTGGTAATTGACAATGAGGAATAGTACATATTGGGAACTGATTTGGTGCATAGACAAGGATGTGAGGTTAGGCTAGCATCAGATAGTTTCTTAGTCCATGATCAGAAAATCCCTCTGCATTACATAACAATTACTACAATGAACGTTGAAATTCCAGTGGAAACAAGGATGATGGTCATTGTACAACCAAGAAATGAGATAGTCATATATAGTCATATAGCAATAATTTTTTATCTAGTGGCTGAGGCGTAGTGGATAGTTTGTCTGTATGTTGTTAAGCAAAAAAGCTATACATTGGACTATCTGTGCCGTGTTCACCATGGCTATCAAAATCCAGGGGTTAGTGGAACCACATACTTTATCATGTCATGAGGGATTGGTGGTTGGAAGAATTATTTTGATAGTGAAGAATAAAAATGTTACATTCCTTTACTCAGGAAATACTTAGATCGGCTTGTGATAAAGTTAAAGGTAGCTATACTTTAGGTGCTGGTAAAACTGGATTACATCGAGATGAAAGGGTGTAGCGAACAGTTCTCGTCGTAGGAGAGGACAAAGTTAAGTAGGTGTTCAGAGGAGAAGTGATCCAAACCAAAGGTCGTACAGTGATAGCCTTTGGAAGTACAACAGTGAAGGACAAACTGGATTACTTCAGCGAAGAACTTGTCAGCAGAAACTCAACCTATGGAGGAGCCTGGATTTCCTGATGAGACTGCTTCCAGAGGATCATTAAGGTTTGTATTTTGTTTTTTTTAATTTCGCACT
>NW_013676189.1:8373-17088 GCF_000517525.1 Limulus polyphemus
CGGATTGCGAGTCGAGCGCCTTAACCACCTGGCCATGCCGGGCCGCCGATCATTAAGGATGGAGCCGTCAGTGTATTCATTCGACCACCAACCCAGGGTGAACCACACGCGACAGGACAACTAGTTACAACAAGGGACAAGACTCCATCCCATCAGTATACCATGTACCTCGGAAAGGAAAAACCGCCAAAAAGATTTGGTGAATGAGCAATTTAGTGTAGTAATTTATAATAAAGTTTAAATCCATACTAACGGAACATTACCAAATTTATAAGGATACTAGCTTCGACATTTCAGTTAGTGTAGCGTTTTAGTTTTGTATTAGGATCATTTAAGGGACTTTACAATCCAGGAAGAGAGCAGTGTTATAAGCTATGAGGGAGCTGCGGGTCATAATGGCGATGTTCAGAGCAATAGGTTTAATAAGGTAGACTTAGAACACTTAAAAAGCTCTTAAGAATGTGATATAAAGTTTTCTTGCATATTGAAAAATAGATAAGACGTAAAAGAATAGTTAAGATAGTGTAGAGTTTCTTTGAAGGTATCGTAGAGTGAACCAATCAGTGTGTGAAATATTTGGATCTGTGTTTAGCGATCGTGTTTATTGGGTTACTTTGTACAAGTACGTATATCTTTATTTTTTACGCCATGTAGTAAGCGTTATTTGTAAACGTGGCTTATAACTGTGTACAGAGAATACAGTTTGTAAAAACGTTAGGGAAAAAATAAGCTAAATTATTTTTTTTACGTGGACTGGACTTTGAGATATTTTCTTCAGATAATTTAACAGAACACAAAAAACAACGATACATGTGAGTACCAGGTGCATTATATTACTATACTAAAACGTTAGGCTCTTGCATGCTCATTTTGAGTTTTCAACCATTTTAGGGAACTTAGTTGGAGATAGTACGATTTAAAAACAAAATGTTATTTTTCAGGAACTTCCTCAATAGAAATAGCTTTTTCCAACCTCATTGCATAATTTTATTATTTGTATTTTATCGATAAATCGAAAAAAATAAAACAACAACACAAATTCAGAAACTGGAGGTTCTAAATTTTTCATGCCAACCAAGGATAAAGGATAGAAATAAAAAAACCGGAAATTAAAGCCTTACTCCAATTAGTCTTCTCACCTAAAACCATGATAGTCTGAAGGTCATGGCGTGGAAACAGTAATCGGTCATATGAAGACCTACTACGCTTGGAATGGTGTGAATGAGAGCTTGAACTGTGTGAATGACTCTCTCCATCACTTTTAGTTGACCTTTCATTTTTGCGATCTTTCTTAATAGATCCATTTTTCTCTTTCAGGTCTGCATTTTGTACAACTATCCCATTTTCAGGCTTGATCACTGTAAAGAAAGAAAAAAAAACATTATGCTCCGGTCATTTGTGCAACAACATTTTTATTGGTGTAATATTTTGACAGTTAAATGTGCATTAATAATTGACAACATTTTCATTTGTTTAAGTGTTTATTAGAAGCAATGATTTGTAGCAATTGGATATGACAGTTCTTTTTTTAATTAAAATTCATGTTTTATGATACTGTATACAATTTTACAACTGAACATTAGTTTTTTAATGGCTCTCAGTTCAATACGATTCTATAACAAACTAATTTTCAGTTTTAGTTGAAACTTAAGAGTAAGACTAATCCAGTTAGAACTTTTTCATATTATTTGAAGCTATATTTTTCATATTTCAATTTAGAAATTTGTTTGTTAGAGGGAGTTAATCATGATGATGATGTACTATATCCTGAAAGTTAAGGTCTCTGTAGAATCGAGTATCTTCGGGCAGTAGGTAGAAACAAAGGAACACTATAAACACGAGTCCAAGTGAAGCAGTCAGTTATTGAGTGTTCAATGAGTGAAGTTCGATTCAATGTTAACATTAAGAATTATCGCTTCTATTAGGCAAGCAATTCCGTAAGTAAGTTTTTTTGTAAGTTAGGCGTAGATACCATTAGTAACACAGTTACTATTGATGCGTTGTTTGTGAACTCAGGTCTACAACTTGTGTTAAAATGAACGTGGCTATATAAGATGCTTATTGAAGAAACAGTTTAATTTTTCACTAAAATATTAATTTTTTCTGCAGCTTAATACCAACACAAGTGCTTAGATGCTTATGTACTTTTTCATGTAATTCCATCTCTATGCAATTTTTAATTGACTGAGATGGCATGAACAGCACTTTATACACCTCTTAATTTAAGTACGATTAATTAGTCTATTAAACTGTTTTTCTCTAACAAAAATATAATTATTAAAAAAAATACACCTTCATTTGTTGTCTGCGCAAGAAGTAAAGCCTTTTGTTTTGCACGTCTGAACCGACACCAGATCATTAAACCCATAACAAGTACCATATAGATTGCTGCAGCACCAAGAGTTATAGTAACTGTTTTGGTCATAGTGTTCTCATCCAATCCAGCACCAATCTGGTTAGGGTTGTAATTTTCTCCACCTAGAGAAATAAGGCATTTATCTAAATCAAATATTATTATTATTTTATTACTTCTGAAAATTACACAAACACAACAATCATTAAAGCTTATGAGAATTATAGATCATCCACTGATTTGCTATATAATACTATGATAACTTGATTACTTTGAAATTACTTAGACGGACTATAGTAAGTTTTGGATTTTTACAATGACAGTAAGTGGACCTTAAAACAAAAAACAATGTTACTTTAGTCACTCTACCATATAATATATATACAGCTATATCCATAGCTATCGAAAACTTACTTTCAACAAACAGTTTAACTTCTGTTCTGCGGAAACCTCCACTATTTCCAGCAGTACACCCATATTTTCCTTTATCATTCTTATGAGCTTCACTAATATAGAGTGTTCCATTGGGCAGAACCTGAAACCGCTTTTTGTCAAAGCCATTAAGTACATTGTCCTTGTCCCACTGGATGCTAGGTGGTGGATCACCTGTGGCTTTACAGTGAAGCATGATGGGATATCCTTCATAAGCAATGGTTTCTGCTGGCCTTACCGTAAAAGTTGGCAGAACTAGAGATACAGTATGAAGAATAAAAACTTAACAAAATCGGTGCTGAAAATTGTTTAAAAAACAAGGAATGGATTTCTCATTAGTTGCAATTCATTTTAAAAATCTTTCGGATGCAAGCGTAATCCTATTTGAGGAGTAATTTTTTCTTACTATTTTTACAACTTTTAGGAATACAACTTTTACTTCAACAATATAACATTCTACAACAATGTAGCATTCTACTGTTTGAAGAGGAACACCTAAAGTACTGTTGGAAAATATGTTTCCTAATAAGTAAAATAAAACTTATACAAATTTATAAATAGCAAAAGAAATATTCGAGTAGAATAGAACTACTAAATACTATTTTTTTCTTTTTTTCATTTAATGAATGCCACAACTTGTTTTACTATTGGTGCTCATATAGAAGACAGTGTGTTCTGACGTATGTGATTATAAACAAGGCCATCTTTGTTTAACTTAGGTACTAAATAGTAAATCAAACATGTTTATTTGGGCATCAGTTCATCTAAACATATTGACAATGTGAGCTCAATAAAACGGCCCTATTATTATTTAAATATATTTATATATATATTTCTTTGAATTAATTTATTGAAAACATATACACAAATCAATCTTTTTCAAGCCCTACTCAAACAAATTACGTTTTCTGATTTTCACCTTGAAATTTTAAGTATCCTTATTTCAGTGTAATTGCTACTTACCAATGACTTCAACATGTATAGTGGTATTAATGAATGCCTGAGTGCTGGATGCAAAACAAGTGTAGTTTCCTGCATCACTCTGTTGAACACCATTAAAATACAGAGTTCCATTTTCATCTTTAATATGTGGTGGCCACTCAAAGTATTTACTTCCCTCCTTTGTCCACTTTACTGTTGGTGGAACAGCTCCTCGTGCTTTACAGTATATCTTGGCATTAGACCCAAGTTCTAAGTTTTTACTGACTGGAGGAGGAGCAAACTTCAGCTTTTCTAGATGTGGAAGTAAAATTAGTGATATTTATTCTAAGTTAGGTGCTAACTTTGTTGCATAACAAGAATTGTTGCTCTTCATTTGGTTTCAACACTAATAAACATGTCAAACTTGACCTGATAGCATTTTCATGAACATCACTGCATCACTAGATTTATGTTGGCTATTAAGGATGACTTATTATATTATCCATACTTGCCAACGATTTAAAGAGTTAGGTGAGTGTGTGGCACATGCCTTACTATGGGGTCTAGGACCTTCTTTTATGTACAATTTTGAAGAAACAGGGTAAAGTAATGCAATTTACCAAACCATAGAATAGCTGAAAATAAGGTTATAATGGCTGCGCCAATCAGTTCTGCATTTTCTCGTGTCACTTGTATCATTCGAAAATAGTTATTTATAATATTATTAAGTACGGTAGTAGTTAATAGTAGGGATCGACAAGGTTTCCAATTAATTCACGCGCCGAAAAACCAATCTATTGAATTCCTAAGCGAAAAACCCACCATTCAAAGTATTGGTTACGATATATTATGCGCATATATACTAATAATACACTAAAAAGTTCGCTAACGTTTCCGGTATAACAGTTCAAAAATTTATAAAACAGCAACTTTTTCGTCTACTACACCCCTACCTGATCACGTTAGCGGGGGTAGCCTCTAGACGGCTCGGACAATCACTACAAGATTTTTCCAGGTTATGTGACTAGCCTGAGGGTATACACTTTTGATATTCCGATAAATATATACAGATTTTGTATAAATGGTGAACATATTATGCTCATACTTAAATATATTTACCACCCAAAAGATGGCGCTACATATCGATGGATAAGACGCACAACAGTTTCTAAAGATAAAGTATGCACGTTATACAGGTATAATGTGAAAAATAAACAAACAAAAGTTTTAAAAATTGTGAATTTTAAAACGAAGTAGGGATCCCGCTACAAAAAGTAATGAAACAAGAATTAAAACCACAATCACAAATTTATAAAATTTAATCCCTACCTTGGCAGCTTTATACATTTATCTGTAGGCCAAGTAAATATTACATTTTATAAATTTATGATTGTGGTTTTCATTCCTATAAAAGTTATAGCTATCAAGGATATGGCTATACTAAGAGTTTATAGATGTTGTGTCCATTCCATGGACATATAAAACTAAACAAACAAATAGGGGAAAAAATTAGAATTAAGGCAAGTAGGGACCGTTGGTTATTCGTAGAATTGCTATAAGAAGTATCCAAAACAAAATAAATGCAGCAATAAAAAGTACACAAACAAGTAAAGTGATACTAGTTGGATAAAGTTTAAAACGATTTTCAATCCCTACTTTGGTTGGCATTGTGATCTGCACAACTAAATCAAGCAGTCTAAATTTGCCAAGTAGAGATTGAAAATCGTTATAAAATATATCCAACTAGTATATCACATTGCTTACTTGTATACTTTTTATTGCAGCCTTTATTTTGATTTGAATACTTCTTACAGCAGTTCTACAAATAGCCAGCGAGATCCCTATTTTTCATTAAATTTAATTCCCCCGCCTCCTATTTATATAAATAAACAAACTGGTTGATATTTAGTTTATATGAATATCTTCTAAAATCGAGTTAGCAAGTATAGTTATAAGTTTTATGTCTAAATAAATGAAGTTAAATATTAAATGACATCACAAAAATGATAACTTAAGGAAGGCATAATGCAATGAAATCATTTTAGCCATTAGGTCTTATTCCAAGGCTATACTGATTTTATATTCTCTAAGTAAATATCTCTTTTAATATATATATTTTTCTATTAGTCCTCTTCCTTGGATATACTTGAAATGTGATAAACTGTTATTTGTGTACAAAGCAGCGATATAAAGAAGCGATGTTGAACATAATACAGTTAATTAATCTTGTATATGAAACCTTTTGAGATATATAAATATATTTTCACATTTTTTTTTACGGTTTATTAGAACAGTCCATGTTAATATTATTACTGTCTACCAGTCCAAAATTAGATTCAGCTACGTTCATATAGCGCTAAAACACGTTTCAAAGATCAAAATACATATTGCGACAAGCACAGAAAAACATTTCCTACACAAATAAAACATTTTCTATTAAATTTATCGAAAATTATAAGACCCGAAGTTCTCAGCATAGTTTTAAACAATGTTTTTCTCTAATTTTTCTTTATTCAAACTCCTTTGAGAACTACTTTTCTGCCCAGCATCTTTTTGAGTGGCTGTTGTCGCCTGTACTCCTGGACATGGTATTGGTCAAATTGTAAGCCTATATCTTCCACACAAAACTATTACCAGCTGAATAACTTGTGTACGGCCTATTGTTTTCGATACACAGTACTAGATTGCTGCGCAGCCGCGCAGTTTCGAGGGAACATTGGACTCTTATATATCCTCCAACAAAGCTAGATAAAGAGGCAGGTCCCAAACAATAAACAACGATCAATATGCAACACATTGTATCTTAACTCACTTTAAACTACCCAATCAGTAACAATTGTACTTCTGAAGTAAAGATGTCCAAGTAAAATAATCATACCTTTGACAATAAACGGGGCATTTGAGGACTGGATGGAAGGAAATCCTTTTGTTTTTACTTCACACTGATACATTCCCGAGTCCCCAAGCTGAATCCCATGGATGAACAAAGTTCCATTGTCCGGATGAACAACAAAGCGAGAACGGGACGTCTCTATCCTTTTGCCATCCTTGAGCCAGTGGACAGAAGTGATGGGGTATGGACTCCCGAGGTATTCACAGAACAGCTTCGCTGTTTTGCCTTCATCTGCCTGGACTCTTTTGGGGTGAGACTGAATTATGGGTTGAACTGTATAATTCAAATGGAAAATATGCATATTATCATCAACTACGTTAAGCATGCTTTAATTCTAGTCATGAATACCATATAATATTTGTATTGCTATATCATGATGAGGAACCCGGTTTTGGACTATAAGAAGTTTGGAGATGGTCTAAATGGGTAACTTGAATGGAAACAGATTTATTACAAGTTTAACATAGTAACAAATGTAGAAGGTTTAGTCATCGTCAATTACAAGTAGTTTACCTATATACACAGTATGAAACAAATAGGTGATATGGCTGGAGATTGCTTAATAGCTTAGCAAGGTATTTTTGCACCTTCAGACGTTTTGATCAATTTTGATCAGTTAGCGCTTCGTTTGGTTTTTGATTTGTAGATATCAATAAAGGATTGGCATGATATAATGAATTTTTATCTTTTTAACAGTGAACATATTGTTTAATAAAATCATGAGGTATAAACGTTTGAAGATAGTACGTTCTTTAAACAATTTTAACTATCGAATTGATGTTTGAAGTATATATATGTGTGTGTGTATGATCATTTGTATATATATATGATATACTGTACTAAGTTCAGAATTTCATTCTATTTATGTACAAAGTTAAAAATTGTGTTTCTGAATTTTTATATACAATTGACAACAGTCATTACATTACTGGTAACTGATGTGAGTTTTGGCTTTGTATTGTAGACTATCTCTGTTGTGTATAACTATAGGACTTATCCAAACACTGCATGTGCAATTTACACATTGTAGTATAACATTTGCTATCGTGTGGTCACAGAAAAGCTATATAACTGAATGTTTAAAACATGTTAAATAGTTCAGATAAAAAGCTTGTTAAGACAAGACTGTAATCAGGGATTGTGTTGTGTTAGGTGCTCGTAAAAGTATTCCCGTGTCTTAGAGATAATAATTTGATATAAAAATACTATCACGATGGAACTAACATTAACGGAACATCGAAAAAAGAGAGGAGAACTTGAATAAAAAAAAACTGTCTAAAATATCGTTTTGAAAGCAATCAAAATAAAACTGAAAATACCAAAACATCGACGACTGAAAAAGAACGGGAATAACTTGAAGAATCGCATGTATTTAACCTGAAAGTTAGTTAACCCACATGTGTCACACACGTCTAGCGACCCTGGCTTCTCTGATGGCAATAACGCTGAATCTGTAATACAACTTTATCTTGTCAATGTGACTGTGACACGTAGAAAAATATGTCATAAAAGTATCCTTGCAACAAATAAAGTGGATTTATCTGTACCTATCCTTGCATATAGATACCATATAGATGGGGGAATTTCCCCCTATTCCTTTCTCTTTGCTAATAGATCATCCACAGATACAGGATTTCCCCCTATTCCTTTCTCTTTGCTAATAGATCATCCACAGATACAGGATTTCCCCCTATTCCTTTCTCTTTGCTAATAGATCATCCACAGATACGGGATTTCCCCCTATTCCTTTCTCTTTGCTAATAGATCATCCACAGATACAGGATTTCCATGTTCGTATCCTTAATAATAGATAAATACAGGGAAGAAGGATTTTTCTGTTCATATTGAATATGCTAACAATGAAATAGAAAGGCGGAAGACTTTCGAAACGTCGTCCTCTACATTTGTGCCTGTACAACAGGAAGTTGCTGTCCATTCTACAAAGTTTCATCATAATGAAATAGTTATCACAGAAAACAGATCCTGCAGACCAAATGACCCATTTCCAGAACAAAAGAAACAACAAATGAAATGTCATCCCGAACTTGTATACAGCATTACAACCAAGTTTGTTTGTTTTGAATTTCGCGCAAAGATACGCGAGGGCTATCTGCGC
>NW_013676190.1:0-8774 GCF_000517525.1 Limulus polyphemus
TTCTGGTGCTCTTCACCTCCCCAACCATGCCTCATGTCCACGTCCATATCCACAACTATGGTCATACTTCCAGTAATCACGTGTTTTTGGTGCTCTTCACCTTCCCCTCCATGCCTCATGTCCACGTCCATATCCCCAACTATAGTCATACTTCCAGTAATCACGTGTTTCTGGTGCTCTTCACCTTCCCCTCCATGCCTCATGTCCACGTCCATATCCACAACTGTGGTCATACTTCCAGTAATCACGTGTTTCTGGTTCATTTCACCTTCACCATCATGCCTTATGTCCACGTCCATATCCACAACTATGATCATACTTCCGGTAATCACGTGTTTCTGGTGCTCTTCACCTCCATCACCATGCCTTATGTCCACGTCCATATCCACAACTATGGTCATACTTCCGGTAATCACGTGTTTCTGGTGCTCTTCACCTTCATCACCATGCCTTATGTCCACGTCTATATCCACAACTATGGTCATACTTCCAGTAATCACGTGTTTCTGGTTCATTTCACCTTCACCCACAGGACTTCCGCGAAGATAAGCAACAGATTAGCAGGCGCCATCTATGATATAAACGAGATTGTGATTAGAAGATACTAACTAATTAATAATTAGACCTTAGTGATCATATAACCGTGACAACATAAGGCATGGTGGTGAAGGTGAAATGAACCAGAAACACGTGATTACTGGTAGTATGACCATAGTTGTGGATATGGAGGTGGACATAAGGCATGGTCATTGACTATTAACCATGGCAACGATTAAAGAAAACACAAAGGGTAAAAAAATTACTAAAAATGGAATTACAATAGTTGCTGATTCGTTGTGTGGATACATTCTAAAAGCACATAATTAAACAAAATCCATTATATCTGTTTCCAATTTTACTCATGCAAAAAAATAATAAAAAAAAGCGTAACGTTCTAGTTTCCTATGACGTCATTTTTTAAAAGAAATCGTTTGTAGCGCAAAATTCCCCATCATGACACAAACGTTTAAACTTTCTACTGTAAGATTGATTAGACCAATAAAAAAAAATCAATTAATCTCATCGACAGCAAATAAGACCTGTGATGGGTAACATTTTTAAAGAGGGCGCTGTAACAAGAAAATCGACCACAGAATTTTTTACAGAGGGAAATGAAAAAATTGGTGTTGGCATCTTTTCATTACTTTCAAGTGAAAGTAGCAACAAAGAAACGCCCCCAAAACATGTTACCCAAATTCTTTAAAAACGTTATATTGCTGTTCTTGTCTGATTTAATTTGTCACTCAAACCTTCAGCATACAACCCCTACCCTATAAGTTTCTATCTTTATATACAAGGAAGAGAATGACTGATGGATGTAATTTAAATTTTAATTCTAATTAACAATACAGAGGAAGTTCTTTGTGAGTTGTGTTAACTGTTTTTCAGACTCACGATCCGTTGTTGTGTGTGTGTGTTTTGTTCAGTTTTAGCTGTGTTAACTGTTTTCCAGTTTCAGGACCTATTGAGTGTATGTGTGTGTTTTCAGTTTTAGCTGTGTTAACTGTTTTCCAGGCTCACGATCCGTTGTTGTGTGTGTGTGTTTTGTTCAGTTTTAGCTGTGTTAACTGTTTTCCAGTTTCAGGACCTATTGAGTGTATGTGTGTGTTTTCAGTTTTAGCTGTGTTAACTGTTTTCCAGTTTCAGGACCTATTGTGTGTGTGTGTGTGTGTTTTCAGTTTTAGCTGTGTTAACTGCTTTCCAGACTCAGGATCCGTTGTTGTGTGTGTTTTGTGTTGTGTTTTTTCAGTTATAGCTGTGTTAACTGCTTTCCAGACTCAGGATCCGTTGTTGTGTGTGTGTTCTTGTCTTATGTTTTTCCAGTTATAGCTGTGTTAACTGTTTTCCAGACTCAGGATTTATTGAGTTTTTAGAAGCTCTAACTTTAATAAGAGTTCTAATTTTCCGAAGGTTGACACTATGTCGTTACTAATGGAACTAATGCTTGTGTGTGTGTGTATACTGTGTACATTTAGTATTACATCGAATTCTGTGTATATCTATACAAATATAATAGTTCTGTCTGTTGTATGTATCTATATGAATATATTAGTACTGTCTGTTGTATGTATCTATATGAATATATTAGTACTGTCTGTTGAATGTATCTATATGAATATATCAGTACTGTCTGTTGTATGAATCTATATGAATATATTTGTACTGTCTGTTGTATGTATCTATATGAATATATTAGTACTGTCTGTTGTATGTATCTATATGAATATAATAGTACTGTCTGTTGCTTGTATCAATATAAATATAATAGTACTGTCTGTTGTATGTATCTATATAAATATAATAGTACTGTCTGTTGTATGTTATCTATATAAATATAATGGTACTGTCTGTTGTATGTTATCTATATAAATATAATAGTACTGTCTGTTATATGTATCTATATAAATATAATAGTACTATTTGTTATATGTATCTATATAAATATAATAGTACTGTTTGTTATATGTATCTATATAAATATAAGAGTACTGTCTGTTGTGTGTATGTATATGCAGTTTTATTGGGGTTTTTTCATGCCCTAATATAACCTTTCGTTAATCATGAATTCACATAACTTCTGGATTGTTATTATATATGTAAATATATGCAACAGTGAATAAGACAATTACAAATTATTTATATTTATATTTCTCTCATGAGTTACATTTAAACAGACATGGCTGAACTACTGTGAGTCTGGTAAACGTGCTTAATACTGTTGACGATTTTCAACTTAAGATCCTTTTAATCTAAACTTTAAAGCATAAAGAAACTCTTGGTGAACACTTGTTTTAAAACAATATTTACAAAACTAGACGAGTTGCATAAATTTTGGAGATGAATCCATTCTTTTATAAAATTTACATATATTGTCGAATATGAGTAAAACATTTTTTTGTTTGCCCTTTTCTCCCACGCTCCCATCCCTCTCCCAATGACTCAGCAGCAAACTTGAGCGCTGATAACGCTATAACTCGGGGTATAATCCCTGCAGCGCCTAGACATCCCGTTGCGCAGCTTCTGGAGTAGAGCAGAATAAACTCTTGTATTTGTAAATAAATATACAGTACACAGTTAGTAAAAACTAAGATTGAAATAACATTCTGATGGTGTTAGCATGGGTGACTCCACCTACGTTTTTCTTCTATTCTGTCGAGTCTCGAACACACAATATTAGATCACAAGTTTAGGCTACGTGAATCTATTTGGGGCTATAAATGTCTAATAATTCATTTCTTCTAGAGATTACCATCGCTACTGTGCACATTCCTAAGCCTACTTGGTTGAATGTTTGCCACATTGTACATTCGTAAAGACCAGATGCTGTAATATTTTGTAATCATTCTAGTGTTGTGTTTTTTTTTAGAAGGGTCTTTTCAAAACCCGATAACATCTTTTTTTTTAATTCCCTTTTCGATTTTCGTCGAAATTGAAAACAGTCTCATGAAGTTATGTAATGCATACCAAACGTTTATTTATAGTTCCCAGAAAAATGTGTAGAGTTTTTGTTGCAGTTTTGATTTAGGAGTTTACTTTTTTTATCTATATGACTCAATACATTCGGTCAGGTCTCTTACTTCAGGAGCGGGGACATTACATTTTCATCTGATTTACATTGATAAGACATACGTTCCCGTACCGTTACGTGTTGGTATTAAACCTTTACTGTAAAAGTTACTACTTGAAAAACTATTCCAAATTCAGTTTTACACTCTCTGTGAAGATTCCACGATAAAAAAATATTACTGTTAGAGTAATTGATTAAATCGGAAGTTTTCCAACTTTCTCGGCACAAGACCCCCCAGGAATATTCCTCACTATCCAATGAATATATTGATACTTAACAGTATTGTGTATTTATTATGGCCCTCCTGACAACTTCGTACGGTACCGGCGGTCTGCACTCCCAGTTTATGAACGCCTGGACATGGACTGAATTTTGGAATAACATTTCACACAAAGTTGTGTTGTGTGAATATGATATAATTAATTAATTAAGTATAATAACCATTCTGAAAAAAAGGGGCCTTTATTGTTTTATTCCTGTTGTATTCAAACGAATTGTGTTAAATACTGACATGAAATTTTCACCACACGAATGAATGAATTCAATAATAAATATTTTAACGTGGCAACCATAACTTATATCAACCTGAATACTTTAGGTTTAGGTAGCCGGTACTGATGGAACTCTTATTAAACCTGAATACTTTAGGTTTAGGTAGCCGGTACTGATGGAACTCTTATTAAACCTGAATACTTTAGGTTTAGGTAGCCGGTACTGATGGAATTCTCATTAAACCTGAATACTTTAGGTTGAGTTAGCCGGTACTGATGGAACTCTTCAGTTTATCTTGGGGTTACCAGTGTTACTGGATTACATAGATTTAGAGCAGTATTAAAATAAAATGAATGAAATTGAAAGTTTTTTTTGCCTTTTTTTATTTCATACTAATGTGTGTTTTTAAACACAAAACTGAACAATAGGCTATCCGCGCTCTGTCTACTGGTGAGAATCGAGCCTCGAATTTTAGAATTGTAGGTCCTGAAACTTACCGCTGACCCACCGGGAGACATTTTTATGTTTACATAAATATTAACTAAGAATCACATTGTATTTTGTTTGTTTGTTTATTGTTAAACACAAAGCTACACAATGGGCTATCAGTGTTCTGGACACCACGGGTATCGAAACCCTGTTTCTAGCGTTGTAAGTCCGCAGACATACCGTTGTGCCACTGGGGGGGGGGCTGTTTGTTTGAAGTTAAACACAAAGCTACACAATGGGCTATCAGTGTTCTGGATACCACGGGTATCGAAACCCGGTTTTAAGTGTCATAAGACTTCAGACTTACCGCTGAGCCACTTGTATTTATTAGGCTAACGCCCGAGTAAAAATAGAAACACAAGAAACTTTCTCAAAGAAAAAGTAATCTACAGAGGGAAAAACTACCTGGTGCCATTAAAACTACCTGGTGCCATTAAACTACCTGGTGCCATTAAAACTACCTGGTGCCATTAAAACTACCTGGTGCCATTAAACTACCTGGTGCTATTAAAACTACCTGGTGTCATTAAACTACCTGGTGCCATTAAAACTACCTGGTACCATTAAAACTACCTGGTGCCATTAAACTACCTGGTGCCATTAAAACTACCTGGTGCCATTAAACTACCTGGTGCCATTAAAACTACCTGGTGTCATTAAAACTACGTGGTGCCATTAAACTACCTGGTGATATTAAAACTACCTGTTGCCATTAAAACTACCTGGTGCCATTAAACTACCTGGTGCCATTAAATCTACCCGGTGCCATTAAACTACCTGGTGCCATTAAAACTACCCGGTGCCATTAAACTACCTGGTTTCATTAAAACTACCTGGTGTCATTAAAAAACTATCACAATCTCAAAATAAATAGCAACGTGGAAATAAGACGAAGATCACGTGTGTAGAGGTGAATTTTCGGCACGTGGATTAACATATCATTAACATGAAACAAAATGATTTGGTAAGAAGCTTTTCTCATACCCCAAAGCTAAAACAAGAAATAAACTGTTTAGAAACAGCAAAAGATCATCAAAACAGGTAATCTTTGACTAAACCATAACAACGTCAGTCAAATGTGGCTGAGTTTATTCATCACACTAGGTCACATCATTTCTTAATATCAAACCCTTACGTTTTGTGTTTTTTTTCTTTGTGTTTTACGATTCTGTATATAAACTCTGTATGCTTACCTGTAAATCATATCCGAAGAAGAAAGACCAATTTTCTGTAGAAACATTTACAATGTTCCCCTAAACCACTTCATTGTGTTTATAAATCGTTGTTTGTCAGTTTGTTATTATATTAACATAATGTGCTTCTGTACACAAGTTACTCACGTAATGGTGTGTTTTTTCGTCTTTAACAAAATCTTGCTCTAGACTAGATTGTCCTCAATTTCTACAGACTGTTGATATTGTAATAGCTCGTGCTTTGGTTATACAACACCGTGTATTCGACGTGTAGAAGATAGATGACGAAATCTAAACAAACTTTTAAGAAAAACTTATATTAAACTGTGTGTCACTTTTCATCTATCTAATTTAAACTGTGTCACTTTCAATCTACTTAAATGTAACTCTGTGTCACCTGCTATCTACTTAAATTAAACTGTGTGTGTGTCACTTTTCATCTATCTAAATTTAATTATGTGTTCCATTTTCAATATACTTAAATTAAACTGTATGTCACTTGCTATCTACTTAAAGTAAACTGTGTGTCACTTGCTGTCTACTTAACCTATGTGTGTCACTTGTCACCTACTTAATTCATATGTGTCATTTGTTATATATTTAAATTAAAATCATGTTTGTCACGTGCCATCTGCTTAAACTCAATGAAAACGTAAAAAAAAACAACGTCAATTTATAATATGTAACATTTCAAACATTCAGACAAGAATAACACTTTTATTGGACACAAATATGGATGTATTACTATTCGTATTAATTTGGCAACTATTCAAAATTACTTGCAGGATTAGATATTATAATTTACTGAAGACTCTAACAGTTCACTACAGTTATGGAGGTTTAAGTCGTAAAGCTTGTACCATACGTTCGGATAACACAAGAAGAAAGTTTAAACTGTCTTCTCACTAGCTGTTTAAGGTTATAAAATTATTGGGGAGTTGTACGAGTTCTTTGTACAATGAGCGAGAACATGTAGGTTCGAATCCCATTAAAGCTGTCTGAACATTTCTAAGCCAATCTTTCCCTCCTTCTCGCACGAGATCGCACGTTTTTATGGATTGTGTCTCTGATGGTTGGTGTAAGAATCCCTCAGTTCTTTCACTAGGAAATTAAACACCATATGGGCAATATAAACTACACAGGTGTTGTCAATGTAAAAATAATAAACTTAAAATCCACTGCTAATAGAGAGTATATAGCCTCATCGACTTAGCTTGTTAATAGAGAGCATACAGCCTCGTTGACTTAGCTTGTTAATAGAGAGTATATAGCCTCGTTGACTTAGCTTGTTAATAGAGAGTATACAGCCTCGTTGACTTAGCTTGTTAATAGAGAGTATACAGCCTCATCGACGTGGCTTGTTAATAGAGAGTATACAGCCTCATCGACTTAGCTTGTTAATAGAGAGCATATAGCCTCATCGACTTAGCTTGTTAATGGAGAGCATATAGCCTCATCGACTTAGCTTGTTAATAGAAAGCATATAGCCTCATCGACTTAGCTTGTTAATAGAGACCATACAGCCTCATCGACTTGGCTTGTTAATAGAGAGCATACAGCTTCATCGACTTGGCTTGTTAATAGAGAGCATACAGCCTCATCGGCTTGGCTTGTTAATAGAGAGCATACAGCTTCATCGACTTGGCTTGTTAATAGAGAGCATACAGCCTCATCGGCTTGGCTTGTTAATAGAGAGCATACAACCTCGTCGACTTATTTTTTTAGTGTAGACCTTACAGCCTCATCGACTTAGCTTGTTAATAGAGAGCATACAACCTCGTCGACTTATTTTTTTAGTGTAGACCTTACAGCCTCATCGACTTAGCTTGTTAATAGAGAGTATATAGCCGCATCGACTTAGCTTGTTAATAGAGAGCATACAGCCTCATCGACTTAGCTTGTTAATAGAGAGCATACAACCTCGTCGACTTATTTTTTTAGTGTAGACCATACAGCCTCATCGACTTAGCTTGTTAATAGAGAGTATATAGCCCCTAAGTCGATGCCTTGTTAATAGAGAGCATACAGCTTCGTCGACTTAGCTTGTTAATAGAGAGTATATAGCCGCATCGACTTAGCTTGTTAATAGAGAGCATACATCCTCATCGACTTAGCTTGTTAATAGAGAGTATATAGCCGCATCGACTTAGCTTGTTAATAGAGAGCATACATCCTCATCGACTTAGCTTGTTAATAGAGAGCATATAGCCTCATCGACTTAACTTGTTAATAGAGAGCATACAGCCTCATCGAATTCGCTTGTTAATAGAGAGCATACAGCCGCATCGACTTAGCTTGTTAATAGAGAGTATATAGCCGCATCGACTTAGCTTGTTAATAGAGAGCATACAGACTCGTCAACTTGGCTTGTTAATAGAGAGTATACAGCCTCATCGACTTAGCTTGTTAATAGAGAGTATACAGCCTCATCGATTTAGCTTGTTAATAGAGAGCATACAGCCTCATCGACTTAACTTGTTAATAGAGAGCATACAGCCTCATCGACTTCGCTTGTTAATAGAGAGCATACAGCCTCGTCGACTTGGCTTGTTAATAGAGAGTATACAGCCTCGTCGACTTGGCTTGTTAATAGAGAGCATACAGCTCGTCGACTTGGCTTGTTAATAGAGAGTATACAGTCTCGTCGACTTAGCTTCTTAATAGAGAGTATACAGCCTCATCGACTTAGCTTGTTAATAGAGACCATACAGCCTCATCGACTTGGCTTGTTAATAGAGAGTATACAGCCTCATCGACTTAGCTTGTTAATAGAGAGTATACATCCTCATCGACTTAGCTTGTTAATAGAGAGCATACAGCCTCGTCGACTTAGCTTGTTAATAGAGAGTATACAGCTTCGTCGACTTAGCTTGTTAATAGAGAGTATACAGCCTCATCGACTTAGCTTGTTAATAGAAAGTATACAGCCTCATCGACTTGGCTTGTTAATAGAGAGGATACAGCCTCGTCGACTTGGCTTGTTAATAGAGAGG
>NW_013676190.1:9720-11157 GCF_000517525.1 Limulus polyphemus
CTTCTTGTCCTATTGGTCGTAAAATTATCAACTTGTTTTAACCCCTTCACTAAACGTGTAGTCCACATATTACTGTTTTTTGGAATAATTTTATGTTTCTATCCATTCCGACACTCAGTGTAGAGAAATGATCAAGAAAATTTAATGAAAGAACTTATCATCTTTGCAAAAATATATAGGGAGACCAAACCAGTAATTAGCAAGATTTATTGAAAGCATTTTTCATTTTACATTTTTTGTGACTATGAGAGATCCTGTAATCATCAGATTCCTAGAACCAAAAGCAATTTGATGAATAAACGGTTTAAAAAAAGCCAATGGGACCATGGTTTCATTAGTAACCCCTGTAAAGTAGTCTCAACAGACTGATAGGATTGTACAAAACTAAAGCAACACTTGGATTTCTAAGATAACTTTTAATATCACTCGTTTTCTTGTTCTTTATTTACGATACGTTTATATGACAAACCTTTAACATTTATAACTCTGAAATGGTAGCAGGTTCTGGACTTTATGGCACATAAAGTAGATAATTATAAACAGACTTGAAATATATCGTACAAATGAATATTTTATAAACTCCATAGCATCCTTGGAATTCAGACGTGGAATTTATTGAATAATGAATATTTTATAAACTGTTTAACATCCTTGGAATTCAGACGTGGAATTTATTGAATAATGAATATTTTATAAACTGTTTAACATCATTGGAACTCAGACGTGTAATTCATTGAATAATGAATATTTTATAAACTGTTTAACATTATTGGAATTCAGACGTGGAATTTATCACATAATGAATATTTTATAAACTGTTTAACAACCTTGGAATTCAGGCGTATAATTTATCACATAATGAATATTTTATAAACTGTTTAACATCCTTGGAATTCAGACGTGGAATTTATCACATAATGAATATTTTATAAACTGTTTAACATCATTGGAATTCAGACGTGGAATTTATCACATAATGAATATTTTATAAACTGTTTAACATCCTTGGAATTCAGACGTATAATTTATTGAATAATGAATATTTTATAAACTGTTTAACATCATTGGAATTCAGACATGGAATTTATTTCATAATGAATATTTTATAAACTGTTTAACATCCTTGGAATTCAGACGTATAATTTATTGAATAATGAATATTTTATAAACTGTTTAACATCATTGGAACTCAGACGTGGAATTTATCACATAATGAATATTTTATAAACTGTTTAACATCATTGGAATTCAGACGTATAATTTATCACATAATGAATATTTTATAAACTGTTTAACAACCTTGGAATTCAGACGTATAATTTATCACATAATGAATATTTTATAAACTGTTTAACATCATTGGAATTCAGACGTGGAATTTATCACATAATGAATATTTTATAAACTGTTTAACATCATTGGAATTCAGACGTGGAA
>NW_013676190.1:12053-14166 GCF_000517525.1 Limulus polyphemus
CAGACGTGGAATTTATCACATAATGAATATTTATAAACTGTTTAACATCATTGGAACTCAGACGTATAATTTATCACATAATGAATATTTTATAAACTGTTTAACAACCTTGGAATTCAGACGTGTAATTTATCACATAATGAAGTCTATAATGTACTCTGAAGAGACAATCAACATAAACGTGTATGAGACCACAATATACAGAACGAACACTTTGTATTTCAAGTCATATGCCTTATTTGCATAAAAATGAGCTGATGGGGGTGACTGGTAATCTGGAGGCTTATAACACTAAAAACCGGGCTTCGATACCAATGGTGGGCATAGCACAAATAGACCATTTTTCTTTTTTTGCTCAACAACAAACCCATGCCTTATCATAAATATAATATTAAAAGTTCCGATGATTGTATTAGTGTATTTCCTGAAATATCCCACGTTTTAACAGCGTAGAGATTTGGATTAAGTGATCTAACATCGATCGCACACCTAACATTACGTCATCTTAAATATAAACTATCTTTCAATCGACACAGGTAACATAACATCTTATTAAACATAAACTTTCTTTAAATTGACATAGCTAACATAACGCCCTGTTACACATAAACTGACTTTTAAACGAAACAGCTAACATAAAGCCCTGTTAGACATAAATTGTCTGTCAATCGACACAGGTAACACAACGTCCTGTTACACATAAACTGTGTTTCAATCGACATAGCTAATATAACGCCTTGTTAAATATAAATTGTCTGTCAATCGACACAGGTAACACAACGTCCTGTTACACATAAACTGTGTTTCAATCGACATAGCTAATATAACGCCTTGTTAAATATAAATTGTCTGTCAATCGACACAGGTAACACAACGTCCTGTTACACATAAACTGTGTTTCAATCGACATAGCTAATATAACGCCTTGTTAAATATAAATTGTCTGTCAATCGACACAGCTAACATAACTTCCTATTACATATATATTGGCTGTCAAACGGAACAGCTAATATAACGCACTCTTAAATATAAACTATCTTTAAATTGACACAGACAACATAACGCCCTGTTACACATGAACTATTTTTCAATAGATACGGTTAACATAACGCCCTGTTACACATGAAATATTTTTCAATAGATACGGTTAACATAACACCCTGTTAAACATAAGTTGTCTTTCAATGAACAGGTAACATAACACCCTGTTAAACATAAGTTGTCTTTCAATCGACACAGGTAACATAACGCCCTGTTACTTATAAACTCTTTCAATCGACACGGGCAACATAATGCCCTGTTAAATATACACTGTTTTTCCAACGATACAGGTAACCTAACGTCTTCTTACACATACACTGTCTTTCAATCAAAACAGCTAACAGAACGCCTTGTTACACATAAACTGTCTTTCAAACGATAGAGATAGCAAACGCCCTGTTAAATATAAATTTTTTTTAAATTGATATAGGTACATAACGTCCTGCTACACATAAACTGTTTTTCAATCGACACAGCTGACATAACGTCCTCTTAAATATAAATTGTTTTTAAATTGACACGGGTAACATAACGCCCTTTTAAACATAAACTGTCTTTCAATCGACACAGCTAACATAACGTCCTGTTAGATAAAAACTGTCTTTCAATCGAGACGTTAATATTACGTCCTGTTACACATAAACTGTCTTTCAATCGATACAGCTAACATAACGTCCTGTTAGATATAAACTGTCTTTCAATCGAGACGTTAATATTACATCCTGTTACACATAAAGTGTCTTTCAATTGACACGGGTAACAAAACGCCCTGTTAAAAATGAAATGATCTTAATTCGACACAGCTAACTTAACGCCCTGTTAGATATAAACTGTCTTTAAATGACTCTCTTAAGGTAACCAAATCCCTCGTCAGCTAATCAGTGACGCGCATTAATGGATTAACGATATTCTCTCTGTCCCCATCTATTATTTAGCGAAACTACATCCAAGGGAACAGGTTTTCATAAATTAGCTGTTAACATATAGTGTCTTTCATTTCACACAGGTAACATAACACCCTGATAAATATAAACTGTTTTTCAATCGACACAGGTAACATAACACCCTGATA
>NW_013676190.1:15092-19142 GCF_000517525.1 Limulus polyphemus
GTCACTAAATAATGTGTAGTCTTAATAAGTCACTAAGTAATATGTGTAGTCTTATTAAGTCACGAAGTAATATGTGTGGTCTTAATGAGTCACTAAATAATATGTGTAGTCTTAATGAGTCACTAAATAATGTGTAGTCTTAATAAGTCACTAAGTAATATGTGTAGTCTTATTAAGTCACTAAGTAATATGTGTAGTCTTAATGAGTCACTAAATAATATGTGTAGTCTTACTAAGTGACGAAGTAATATGTGTAGTCTTAATGAGTCACTAAATAATATGTGTCGTCTTAATGAGTCACTAAATAATATGTGTCGTCTTAATAAGTCACTAAATAATGTGTAGTCTTAATAAGTCACTAAATAATAAGCGTAGTCTTAATAAGTCACTAAATAATAAGTGTAGTTTTAATAAGTCACTAAATAATATGTGTAGTCTTAATAAGTCACTAAATAATAAGTGTAGTCTTAATGAGTCACTAAATAATATGTGTAGTTTTAATGAGTCACTAAATAATGTGTAGTCTTAATAAGTCACTAAATAATAAGCGTAGTCTTAATAAGTCACTAAATAATAAGTGTAGTCTTAATGAGTCACTAAATAATATGTGTGGTCTTAATGAGTCACTAAATAATGTGTAGTCTTAATGAGTCACTAAATAATATGTGTAGTCTTAATGAGTCACTAAATAATGTGTAGTCTTAATAAGTCACTAAGTAATATGTGTAGTCTTATTAAGTCACGAAGTAATATGTGTAGTCTTAATAAGTCACTAAATAACCTAGTTTGGATATACCGTATGTAAAGATAATATGGTAAATATTTGTAGGCCTAGTTTGGATATATCGTATGTAAAGACAATATGGTAAATATTTGTAGGCCTACTTTAGATATATCGTATGTAAAGACAATATGGTAAATATTTGTAGGCCTAGTTTGGATATACCGTATGTAAAGACAATATATATAAAACATTTATATAATTATTAGATAATAGGAAATTTAATAAGGTGAATATAATTTACTGTCACAGTTAGAGAGCTAAATTTGGACATAAATATTAAACATTAAAACATTTCTAGCATCAAAATTATCATCAGAAGAAAACACCAAAAAAAAAAAAAGCGCTGTCAGTATTCTGGACCAAACAGTTTTTATCATAACTTTGTGTATCACATATGTTTCTGAATTGTTTTAAGATTTACGAAGCTATTTTTTCACGTTGTTAATCCTCATTTGTATCGCCATACGTAACAATGCCCCTGACAATACTATTAGAATGATAGGTGAACCGTATAGAGTTATCAATAACAGGCTTATACTTACAGAACGTTTCTTTAAAACTTTCATTTCGAGACGTTAAATCTCAGTTGAAGGAAGGTAGAGTTGTGTTCTAAAACATATATAAGAGAAATTATTTAAGGAAAACAGCAGAACGTTAATAGTTTAATTTAATTAGAAGAAATTTTTGATAGTTCAATATAAGAAACTAGGTAACATACTGTTACGTCTTCGTTCGTTAGTTAATTTTCCGTAACTTCGTTCTGACGAAACTTTAGCGACACAAGTCCTTTCTTAAATGAAACTGGTTTATTCTTTCTGAATATAACTTTGCGATACACTTAATTTCAACAGTCGCGCTATAACAGACGATATAACAACGAACGTCTCACGTGCTCAACTTCAACGATACTCCGTTCAATTACACACTCTCTGACTGCAGTTCAATTACTCACTACCTACACACATTGTCCCGTCACGTTGTGACCATCTTATGTATACCAGGCTATCCCCAATCTAGTAATCTCCCGACAATTCACGAAGGTTCGAGAAGGAAGTGGCGTGATACTACTCACGTGACCTCGCTGACGCAACAATACTATACTATACATAATATACAAAATTAAAACATATTAACATAAAGGGAATCTGAAAATTCAGTTCCACAAAAGCAAAGTTGTGTTTAATATTTTGATTTTGTCAGTTCTAGTGACTTATTGAGAATACATTTATTACTTGGTAACTTATTAAGACTACACATATTACTTGATAACTTATTAACACTACACATATTACTTGGTGACTTATTAACACTACACATATTACTTGGTGACTTATTAACACTACACATATTGCTTGGTGACATATTAAGACTACACATATTATTTAGTTACTTATTAAAAACTACACATACTACTTAGTGCCTTATTAAGACTACACATTATTTAGTGACTCATTAAGACTACATATTATTTAGTGGCTCATTAAGACTACACATATTATTTAGTGACTCATTAAGACTACACATATTATTTAGTGACTTATTAAGACTACACTTATTATTTAGTGACTTATTAAGACTACGCTTATTATTTAGTGACTTATTAAGACTACACATATTATTTAGTGACTTATTAAAACTACACTTATTATCTAGTGACTTATTAAGACTACGCTTATTATTTAGTGACTTATTAAGACTACACATTATTTAGTGACTTATTAAGACGACACATATTATTTAGTGACTCATTAAGACTACACATATTACTTCGTGACTTAGTAAGACTACACATATTATTTAGTGACTCATTAAGACTACACATATTACTTAGTGACTTATTAAGACTACACATATTATTTAGTAACTTATTAATACCACATTATTTAGTGACTTATTAAGACTACAGATATTTTTAGTGACTTATTAAGACTACACATAACCTTCTACAATCTTACCACGACTTTACTACAAAGGATTATCACAATACCTTCTACAATCTTACCACGACTTTATTACAAACTGTTTTCACTGATGACATCCACTTATCTTGATTTCAGCGACACTCCTGCTGGCACATGCATTATTTTTTATGGTGCTTTTTATGTTTGTAATAATTCTTCGTTTAGTGAAACTCTCGAGACACAAGTGGTTCGTGACACACAGCTCGAAAACAACTGTTATACAGCCTCACCAAAGCTTCACTACATAACATTAACGGAAGACTCACTAAAAAGTTTTTAAAATATATGATTTTTTTTGCGAAATGACAAATGTTTTTATATATATCAAAGTATCCGGAGAAGTTCCTTGCCTTGTTGAGGTACACGATATTATTATTTATTTTTGGCATGTTGCGAACATTTGGAAAACTTTCAAAACCTTCGTCAAGAGCCTACGTACAGCCTACTTGTTAGTCGAACACGCATAGTATCTATCGAATAATAACCCACAATGAACACATTTATAACAATTATCTTTTATTGATGATACCTGTTCCTCTTTAGGGCTGGAATTGGAAAAAATTACTTGAAACTTTTTCTTATTTTAAAATACTGTTTTCAAATAACTGAATAAATCTATAATTTAATTAACTGCAAGGCGTTTCGACAATAAAACCAGAAATTAATAAATTCTTCGTTTTTCGTGTACCTGATTGTTTGTTATTTATCATTTTGAAAAATAACATCTAGTCAACAAAAGTCTGGTGGACAAAAGAAACTGAAGCTTTCACAGTGACTTTAATACAAAGTGTAGCTAATCTGTCAGCTATTAAACATAATTGATCATTAATAGATGATCAATCTCATTCTCAACCATTTAAAACTATGGTTTGGTAGATATTTGTAGGTCTGTTTTGGATATACCGTATGTAAAGACAATATGGTAAATATTTGTAGGTCTATTTTGGATATACCGTATGTAAAGACAATATGGTAAATATTTGTAGGCCTAGTTTGGATATACCGTATGTAAAGACAATATGGTAAATATTTGTAGGCCTAGTTTGGATATACCGTATGTAAAGACAATATGGTAAATATTTGTAGGCTTGTGATAATCCGTTGTAGTAGAGTCGTGGTAAGATTGTAGAAGGTATTGTGATAATCCGTTGTAATAAAGTCGTGGTAAGATTGTAGAAGGGATTGTGACAATCCGTTGTAGTAAAGTCATTGTAAGATCTTAGAAGGTATTGTGATAATCGTTTGTAGAAGGTATTGATAAGATTATACAAGGTATTGTGATAATCCGTTGTAGTAAAGTCATGA
>NW_013676191.1:0-11370 GCF_000517525.1 Limulus polyphemus
ACTCTTTTGTTCAAAACTTGATTACAACGTGTAGTTTACAATTAAATTTATATAGTTGCTATTTACATAATTACATTTCATACTATCTATGTTGCTAACAATAGATGTGTATTGGTCTATGAACACGTTCATCTGACGACATTAATTTACTTGATCCAACATATATAAAAGGAGATTCAATTTATTTCAGAACACTTCTTGTGTAAATATACGTTTACCAAAGACAGTTTTATATTAAAGTTTATATTGTAAGACCATTATTAGTTAGATAATTAAAACCTCTTTATGGATTCTAATGTAAGACTCGTTTAAAATTAGCCTAAGCACTTGTAATAAAATTTTTAGATTTCATCATGGATGTTTTAATGCTCATTGAATTAGAGTTGGTAAAGCTATTTAGAAACAAACTATAGACAACCGCGATTTTACGCATTGTCCTACTGTGAGTCTGTCATTGTTAGGCACCGACTAGAACGTGCATTACAAGGTCTTTCGATCACCTCACTAACTTAACGTACAAACACATAAATGATACTTATCGATGACATCATAAAATGCCTAGTAAGAGGCAGCGTAAGTTGTGTGTCTTGGTTTCCACTAACGTCACCCTTGTTTCTACTGAACTCGAGTTGAGAGAAAACATGAACATTAAAATAGATATGTACTCTGTATTTATATTTCGTATTTAATAGCAAAGATGTTAATTCTATCTGCCACGTCCCTAATTTTGAACTACTGACCAGAGGGAAGGAAGCCAGTCAGTAGCACTCTATCACCCATCATCCACTTTAATAAATTTGTTTGTTTGTTTTTGAATTTCGCGCAAAGCTACTAGAGTGCTATCTACACTAGTCGTCCCTTATTTAGAAGTGATCGACTAGAGGGAGGACATGCCGTTAGTGACACCCACCATCAGCTCTTGGGCTACTCTTTTATTGACAAAAAGTGAGATTTACCGTCACATTATAACGTCCACACGGCTGGAAGAGCAAGCATGTTCGGTGATGGAATTCGAACTCGCTACCCGCACATTGCAAGTCCTAACCACCAGGCCATTCCAGGTCCCCACGCTAAAAAAGTGACTGTGATTCTTAAAACGCACCCAAAGGTTAAAGTGCTGGACATATTTTAAAATATCGCTCGTATTCAAACATGATTCGCCAGGAATAAATAGGAAATTTTCTAAGTACCAAGATTACGTTTTTTTGTTGTTGTTTTTTCTATCATTAAAAGCCTTCAGACGTACCGCTGAGGCACTAGGGTTCGCAGAACTACGTACGTCATTCAGAACAGACATAACTTTCGAGTTTGGAGCTCGTTATTATTATAAATAAATTCTTTCATTTAGTGTTCATTGGTGGTGACCCAGATGGGGTGATCTTGAATTTTTATTTTTTTCAAGATGGAGTGATTGCTGCTTTCAGTGCGAATTGAGAAATAAGGATCGTTTGAGAATTCGTTTCCAGGTCTGCTTCGTATTACCGCGAGATCACAGGCTGGTAAATCTAATTGGTGTATCGTTTTGCCAATGTAAATGGCATTACAGCAACCACAAGTATATTTAAACGCGTAGGAATAGGTAATCGGCTTTTAGGTCTGAATATATTTTAAATCCTGAAGAGCGATTAAAATATCATTTGTACTTTAACCTGTGGATAAAAAGCTGTTATTGTTGTTTTAATTCGTGACTTTAGTATACAATTTTGTTTACCTAAAAAAGAAAGAAATGACCAGCTTTAACGGGTACATGTCTACATATATTATTTCCTTGATGGTTCAACTTTGTTAGAAAGAAATTGCTTGTTATGGTTTGAATAAAATGCCATGAATAGCCGCTGTTTAGTAGAATATTCTAAATACTTTTTTGAGAAGACAGAATATAAGGTTTCGTTTCAAAGAGTCCGGAATGAAACAGTCAACGCGACTAGGTAAGCTTTATGGGTGTTGTATATTGGTTATTTCATCTATTGATTTTGATTAAAAAGAATAAGACAGTTTTCATTTATCTCCAGTTTCACAAGTGAACTTAAAGTTAGTTTGAGGGCGTTAAGATTATTTGATTTCTTTCTTCGAGCAGAATATTAGTGAATAAGGCTTCAATAGTGATCGGCATTTGTAATTTTCGGAATGTTTTGTACAAATAAGCACTAATCTTTAACAATAAACTCGTTGAAAGTAAGTGAATTTGAAATGGGAACAAGGAACGTAGCCAGGTTATAAGCATGAGCTCCCATACTAGATAATATAAGTCTTAAGGGAATTTTGTTATTGTAAACTTTAGCAAACCATATAAGAGACCCGGTTGGAAAGCTGAAGGTTAAATGTGTTCAAGAATATATTCAGAAGTGCAGCTGCGTTGTTTCACGTTTCTTTAAATTTATTGCATTTCTTCTTCACGTCATGTGGTGGGCTTTAGCCAATCGGCATCAAGTTTGGTTTGAATTTCGCGCAAAACTACACGAGGGCTATCTGAGATAGCCGTCCTAATTTAGAAATGAAATACTAGAGGGAAAGCATCTAGTCATCACCACGTACCGCCAACTTTTGGGCTACTCTTCTACCAGCGAATAGTGGAATTGACCGTACATTATAACGCCCCCACGGCTGAAAGGGCGAGGATGTTTGGTAGGATGGGGATTCGAACCCGAGACCCTTAGACTGCGAGTCAAGCGCCCTAACCATCTGCCCATGCCGGTCCATAGAAGTGATAGACTAGAAGAAAGGCAGCTAGTCAACACCATCCACGCCAACTTTTGGGCTACCTTTTTATCAACGAAAAGTGAGATTTACCGACACATTATAACCATTCCCCTCACGGCTGAAACAGCGAGCATGTTTGGTGACGGGATTCGATCCTGCGACCCGCAGATTGTGAGTCGAACGCCCTAACCACCAAGTTATGCCAAGCCATCAGCGGTTATTATACAGGTATTAAGTACAGATAAGTAGTGAAATGCTACAACTATATAATGATAATTAGCATTAAGAGCCTCAGCATTAAGAGCTTTGAATTCTGTTTTGTCGTTAAACTTACAAAGCTTTTGTTAAGATAATCGCGTTTATTAAGGATTGCAACACTTGTACATTTCAGAATAACAACGTTGTGGTTTTTGTAATTATAAAATGGTATAAGAGAAAATTTCAATGTATATATTATTTATATATATTCATTATCTTACTAAAATCACAGACAGTGTTTCGGAATATACATTCAGCACCTATATTAAACAAGGTAAAATATTCGTTACAAATATTCATAAAGTTACAGCATTTCATAATGAGGAATTCAAATACTAAGTAAAATAATGGAATAAATTAAAAACTTTAAGGACACTTGTACCTTTCAGGATAACAAAGTTGTGGTTTTTGTAATTATAAAATGGTATAAGAGAAAAATTCAATGTATATATCACTTATATATATTCATTACCTTACTAAAATCACCGAGTCTGTGATGGTATGTTAACCGTAAATCAATTAAAACGAGACCACTTGGACTACACTGTAAAAACCGAACATTAAATTACATTTACTGCTACCACTTTCATTGAATACACCTACATGAAAAACACTGCGTCGGTCTGTGATTTGTCAAATAAATGGTTTCATTAATTTTTTTTGCGCTTTTGTATTCACTGTGTTAATGATATTGTGCATATTTTCTTCTTATTGACACAAGGTTTTTCTAGCATTAAACACATATTGCTTTGGGCTGAATTATTGGTATTTTTCATAAGTTCTCACTAGATATGTAACATAATGTGTTAACATCCAAAAATGATAATATGTATACTATTTTTTTAACGGATTACTAATATGAACCTATAGAAAATATACTGAAGACCATTAACCACATTTATCGACTCTGTACTTGGGAACCGTAATGATGCGAAAAATAGCAACCAAATCGTTTGTAATATAAAATATGCTAACATACAAACTTGATTTTTGGAACTATGCCAATTGTAGTTGACATTTAAGTGTTTTGTATTTGGAACCATAACGGTACCTTTTACAACGCATGCGGCCTACTCATAGACATCTAAAGGTTCGCACGTACCCATCCCTGATTTACAACTCCTGACTAGAGGGAAAGCAAATCAGTCAACAGCACCCACCACATACGGGGATACTCTTAAACAATTAACAAGATTAGTTAATTTCTGTAATGCATCTTGGTATATAGAAGACATATCAATACTACAAATAAACGAACTTATAACACCAAACTGTTGTTTTTATTTTACTAAACATAAACAATCAACTTTTCGCTTTACAGGTTCTTCAGGAGCGTTCGGTTTGTGTTTTAGTGAACGCTCTTAAAGAAGTTATAAAACGAAACGTTGAGTTTTTAATGAAATATAAACAACATTTTGACGTTATAATGTCGTTTATTTCTAGTATTAACAAGGTTAGTTGTCACAGCTATAACGCCTTCACAACTGAAAATGCGGAACATGTTCAACAATATAGAGCGACTTGAACATCAGACCTTCTGGTCAGCAGCTCGACACACCAAGCACAAGTTACGCCCGATCCAGTTCATTTTAAGATTGAAATAAAATAACACCGTGAGATCTGTAAATTATTCAGTATCAAAATTGAAAGGTTTAATTTGCATTGCATATTTTTATTGGATATTGATTCTTTGGAAATTGTAGCAGTTATTAATTTAATTTTGTTATCAAATACTCCGGCTTCTACTTGTTTATTATGCACGTATTCAACTTATGGTAATGGTTTTAAACCACCAAATGTGTAAAAACCGGTGTAGCATACAACGTATATGTTACAATATTACAGTTGGTGTAGCATACAACGTATATGTTACAATATTACAGTTTTTTGTTGTAATTATACTGACATAGATATGCAAAAGTTGTAATTATACTGACATAGATATGCAAAAGTTTTTCATGTTATTACAATTACGGCTATAAAATAATCCCCCCTCCTCCAGTGGCACAGCGGCATGTCTGCGGACTTACAACTCTAGAAATTGGGCTTCGATACTCGTGGTGGGCAGAGCACAGATAGCCCATTGTGTAGCTTTGTAGACATTTAACGTTCAAGAATGTTTCGGAATATACATTCAGCACCTATATTAAACAAGATAAAATATACGTTACAAATATTTATAAAGTTACAGCATTTCATAATGAGGAATTCAAATACTAAGTAAAAGAATGGAATAAATTTAAAGGATTTTGCATATCTATGTCAGTATAATTACAACTTTCGCATATCTATGTCAGTATAATTACAACTTTCGCATATCTATGTCAGTATAATTACAACTTTCGCATATCTGTGTCAGTATGATTACAACTTTCGCATGTCTATGTCAGTATAGTTACAACTTTCGCATATCTATGTCAGTATAATTACAACTTTCGCATATCTATGTCAGTATAATTAAAACTTAATGCCAGTTTTATTTCAGTGGAAAAAAGTTCATTTTAAAAAGTTGAATAGATATTTTTTAATCATCTTTATTGCATGTTGTTTTTGTGAAATCAATAGAATGGAGAATTGTATTTTATTGTTTGAAGTGTATTTGGATACGAAAACAATGAACATTTTAAAGTTGATACTCAGTTAAACTAAAAGTTCCACTACAAATACGTCCATGAATATAATATTTTGAACATTATAACCATATGTTTTTAAAAGAATTTGTAAGAGACTAATTAAAAGTACGAAGTACATAGATACATCCAATAGTTCAGGAATAAAACGAAATAAGTCTGAAACATTATCTTGGATGATAATAGGTTTGGGAGAAAATTAACTTTTTAAACTATTTAAAAAAGTTATTGGACTTTATCAGAGAAAAGGAAGAGAATCACAATGAAAATGTAAAGTAGATATTGTTTGTAATTTGTACATATACAATATACAGCTGTCTTCGAACGTGCAGAAACAATGATACATTCTTATAGAAGGATAATTTTCCATACAGTCGCAATACATAGAATTTCATCCACGCAGCCGTATTCGATATTTTTCGACTCGCTTAGTTCGTAAGAAGCAAATGTGTCAGATTAGCAATCGATGTGTTCGAAGGAAAACGAGGTTTGATTATAAACAAGATTACGACACTTATGATATACGACATTGTTTATTGACAAAAAGGGGACATGGATAAACGTTTAGGAATTCTATCAGATTCCATCTTCAGTATCTAAAGCAAAATAAAATAAATTTGCATAAGTCTTTGGGCATTGTCAAAGTACAATTGCTAAATATAACGATAATTAAACAAATAAAACACTAAACAGTAATCATAGGGAGAAACTACAGCAAGAAAACACAACAAAAAAGGTAAAATCTGTAATGCCAACATATTAAAAAATATAATTTAAATGAAGATTGCATGTTGTTCAGTGTTGGAGAGTGCTGCTTGATGTGGAGGGTTTCTTTGATCAATAATTCCAGGTCAGTATTAGACTTGCAGAGGATAGAGAAATTTGATAGTATAGGTTGATGTCCTGTTTCTTCACTATGTTGGCGTATAGAGGAAACACAGGGGTTACTCAATTAGGTTAGTCAGATTAGTTTGCAAGTTTTATGATTGTTACAGACTAGCTGTAATACTTTATAGAGTCCTATTAGTTCTAAGACCTGTCAAAGTTAATAAACATACATTGCTATATCTGTTTTCTAATTATGAAATATATTTTCTTCCCTCGATTCTAATGAACTTTTTATGTTGACTATATATAAAGCCGTGCATAAAGCATTGCAAAGTAAACTTTCCTATGGCTAATTTATGTTATTATTTTGTGAAAGAGCATATGTTTCTCATGCGAAGACCCACGTACACTCATATAATACAACGAAAAACTAAACCATCAATCCCAGATATTCATCAAACCAAGCATTTAAATACAAAATCAGCAAGTTAACCTACACATTTAATACTTTTAGGACAAGCATTCTAAAAGCAAATGAGAGACTTACAAGCTAGAAGAGACGATATTAAAGTGGTTTTTTAACGATTGAATCTCACCTAACATCTATGGTATTAAAAATATGTTTTAAATCTGAGAATGCTTCATATAGGTATTCAAGATCGTGTAATGGCCAGAAATAGTCTTTGTTAAACAGCGTATTAATAACCAAACTTGAATTACAATACTGATCGAGTTTCAAAATTCATGAGGCTTTAGTTTAAGATAAAGTAAAATAAAGTGGGGAGAATTACGTTAATGAAAACCCCCGCTGCCTCTGATTCAGTACTTCCTTACCAATTGTTGGTGTTTCTGCTGTTATCATTTTGGAATTCTAAAGCAAAATTATTGGAGGAAGCTATTACACCTCATGCCGTGAGCTCCCAATTTCGCATGTTTTTATAAAAAATTTCAACAGTTTTCTATAAATATTCTTCCAGTTTCTGCCTGACTTTCAGATTTTGGTATTCCAAAGAAGAAGAAAAAAAAAGAGTCGAACCTTCCTTCCTTATTATTGCAATATGACATTTTGTAATCATATCCGGCAGATGTCTTGTCATTTTCTGTTGCAATTGTTTAAACAATACAAAGCCTTGCAGGTAGGGAAATAGTTTAGTTACAATGCTCTCAACTCCTAATGTCTTCCTACAATTTCCTACATCCTGCTGACTTTCTGTAATTTCCTGTCTGCGTTTCAAACTTCTGCTGCTCCTTTTTTTAGTGTTAAGGACATCTTGTAATTACTACACAAACTTTGAAAGTTTGCTGTCATTTCCTGCTGGTGTCACCTTGGAAAGAAGAGTTCAAACAGGGCACGAACTATGACAATCGATTTGCTTGACACAGTGTAATTGACTTATCCTGTATTTTTTTCATTATATTGGTGACTGTGTTCTTTAAAGAATTTTACAAAATTATTCAAATTCCACTTAAGAACAGTTGTGTTATATGTTTAAGCGTATGAGGCTCGTTTACAGAAGTAATGTACGTATGTTATAGAACATGTTAAAGTTGAGGAGTTTGGCAACAAATTCACATGCGAATATTTTTCATACTGTTTAAGTGGTAGCATTGAAAGTTATTCAACAGTATATTCGAAACAGTCCAAATAATTGTTACACAAAAGAAGTAAGATGATATCTGATATTATACTTGATGGGGTACTGCTCCATGCATCTGATATTATACTTGAAGGGGTACTGCCCCATGCTTTTGGTTTTCTTTTGTTCGATTCCCTCGGCGAACAAACTGCTGACAGCCTATTGAGTGACTTTGGGCTAAAAAAAAAGACTTATGATTAATTTTAATGTCTTTAAACATCTTCTCTATAAACGAAAAATTTAACTTACTTTGTCATGTTTTACTGAAAAACGAACTATAATAAGACAAAACAATTTTCAAAAGTAACCAAAATATTATTAAGGAGTTTACAAATTGTCTTACATCATAGCTCTATTCGATAAGAACCTCCGGAGTGATCAAATTTCCAGAAATATTTTTATACTTATAGTGTTACTGTATTTATTTATTAACGACGTCAGAAATGTTTGTTTGTAGTTAAGCACAAAGCTACACAATGGGCTATCAGTGCTCTGCCCACCAAGGGTATCGAAACCCGGATTCTAGCTTTGTAAGTTTACAGACATACCGCTGTGCCACTGGGGGCCGTCAGAAATGTTAGACTAGGATATATATATATATATATATATTTGAGTTTACATTTCTAAATTTTATGTACTGCATTTATTCACTGTGGATAAAGTATTTTTATATCTTATAATGTCTTTGAGCATCAAACCTAATGTTGTAAATATTAAAACTATTGGCCCGGCATGGTCAGGTGGTTAGGTCGTGGGTTCGAATCCCTGTCACACCAAACATGCTTGCCCTTTCAGCCGTGGGGGAGTTATAATGTTACGGTCAATCCCACCATTCGTTGGTAAAAGAGTAGCCCAAGAGTTGGCGGTGGGTGGTGATGACTAACTGCCTTCCCTCTAGTCTTACACTGCTAAATTAGGGACGGCTAGCGCAGATAACCCTCGTTTAGTTTTGCGCGAAATTCAAAACAAACAATCAAAACTATTCGGCACTTTTCACTTTTTCTCAAAACCTATTTTTGCTGTTGAGAAGTGAACATTTACGTTACCCTCATTGTGTATTATGCTATCTAATTACTTTGTTACAATTTAACTAAAATATGTCTGATGACATGACTAATTTTGCTAATATACTTATAATAATTTTTTTTTTTGAATTACCTTTATCTGAAAAAAGTGTATTAGTTCTTATGTTATTATAAGTTATGGATAAATGTGATCCTGTTTGCTACCATCACTAGTGTAACATTTGTTTTATCTTCCTACTAAAGTTTTTAGGACTTTGATCTTGATTCAAGTTTGTTTATCATTTAGTTGATATTCTTTATTTTACCTTTCTTGATTTTCTAAATCGTTATTTCATTTCTTTTTTTATTTACAGATTTTTCTTTCTGTCGCTAACATAAGTTCCATCTTTGGAATTTTATGACACATTCTTATAGTTTTATTGGCGTGTGCATGATTAAGATTGTGTTTAATAGGCTAGTGGTTAATAATGCCAGAAAATGTCTTCAAACTGGATTTAAAAGTGCATCTCTATCAGTTTGTTTTATCACAGTCAATGGGATTATTTTGAATTGAAATGAAGTCCATCAGAAAGCTTTGTTTGTAGTTAATTACAAAGCTACAATGGGCTATCTGTACTGTGCCCACCACGGGTATCGTAACCCGTCCACAGACTTACCGCTGAGCCACAGAAAGTTAATGTATTCTCAAATAAAAATACTTCAATGGTAATAATTAATTATAGAATATCACTGTATGTGTGTGTGTGCTATTGTGCTGTTATTCAAAACTATAAGAATATGACAAATTACAAATATAATTAAAAATAGTTTGTGGGTGGAATGTCTGCAATCAAAAGCTAAATATTTGTTGTTAAAATCACCTATTATAATAAAGTTTATACTGCATTCTATAGGATCTTCGTATATGAATGCATTCTTTCTCTATTTAACTTTTCAATATTTCTTTGATGTTAGAAGGTATATCAGCTGTGGGATCTGGACTGAAATGCTTCCAACAGAAACCAGCAATTAAATACGGTTACTCGTAAATGCTATCATTTTTGTGTACAGTAACAATACTAATTATTAAATGCGATTACTGTAAACGCTATCATTTATGTGCAGAATAGCATTTCATGTATTAAATATTTTAACTTTGAATGGCAGGAAACTATATCAAAATGTCTCGAAGAAATTCAGAGTTGAGGTGTATATCTAGTTTGACTAATGATCATGTTGCCAAATCTAAGTTTTCTATACATATCCTTTTCGTCAATATTTATAATTTAACTACATTGCAGTTCTTTACAGGCCTTCAAAAATTAAATTATATTTGAAATATCTTAATAACAGCTCTGTCATTATGTTGAAACTGGTCTAAATACACTGAACAATAAAAAAATTGCTACTAGAGAAAACTCAAGTGATTTGGGATAATTTTATGATGCTGATTTCAGAAATTTACTCAGAATCATCACCTCTAGATTTTGAGTTATTGTAATACCTCAATATTTCATTAGCACTACGTGAAATACCATGAAATAAACTCAGTATAATATATTTATGCTGTGGCATTAAGTTTATTTGGACAGTTTAATGGGTAAAAGTTATATATTTTTGATAACTTCTAGCATTGACTGTACTGGAAACTATGTGTTCTCGATATAACTGTAGCGAATTGCACCACTCTTGCTTCATTCCCACGCGCACCTGCTCCACCCGGGAATCACGAAACCCTCACGTGCTCAGTTTGCTAGAACATTCGAGAAGTTCCTCGACTGAGCATAAAATGGTCGGAGTCAGACGCTTCTCTCTCAATTGCCTTTCATTCACTCAGTTGGTCACTTCGCTTCGCTCCACGCTCAGTCAAAACAAAGTCCGAATTTTCCCCTCATATCATGCCCGCGATATAATTAAATTCTGCAGAACTTGTTTTATTTTTAATCTTTTCAACTCTAGTTCTGTAAACATAATTTTTTAAATGTTTTTTGAAACAGCAATCAATCAGAAAGAACTTACTTCCGGAAATAATTCAAACTGGTTGTCAAACATTTTTTAGGAAATCACAGAAATGAAAACTATGCTGTGATGATATGCTCGAGAACTACAGGAAAATGTGATCTAGGATCTTACCAAAGGTACACTTGTTACACTCCCATTTAAACTTCTGTTGCGTCAGCGAGGTCACGTGACTAGTATCACACCGCCCCTTTCTAGAAATATCCTGTTCCTTCGTGAATGCTCTAGCATTTACTAGATTGGGGGTAGTCTGGTATATATATATAAGATGGTCACAACGTGACGGAACAGTGT
>NW_013676191.1:12370-16547 GCF_000517525.1 Limulus polyphemus
TTTAATTGTAAACTACACGTTGTAATCAAGTTTTGAACAAAAGAGTGTCATGCATATATACCAACAGTTGGCAAAAAAATAGTAAAATAAAGATATCAGCACTCAGTCCAGTGTACTTCCAGATTATTTTATTACTAGCAGATGGCCATTCAAACAATTCAACAGTAATTTTCCTAAAAATAGTGATGAATGAATATAAAATGCACAGTCAACTCAATCCCTTGGATCAGAGCGTATATGCAATATGATTCTCTAGTGGACCGTTTACAACAGTCTTTTGTCATTCCATGTGTTATTTCAATAAGGAAAATTATATTGCGTTTGTTTTTAAGCAATTAATAGTGGCTGTTATGTACTGTTGTCCAAAATGTTTCGTTTTCGATGGAATGGGTGTATCTAGCATAATAGAGCGCTCAGATGTGCTAAGTAGCCTTGGGTATTTTTTCTGTTAGATGCCACCGTTCCTCCTCATTTAACTGAGCGCAGGAAAACACTGCTACCAAAGTAAGCATTTTTTGATAGTTGTCATTTCTATAAAAAGTGTCATAGGAGAGATATTCAATTCAATTCAAATCAATTTATTCGACACGGTACAATAAAACCATGCATGTATATAATACCGACATGAAAAGAAAAAAAATTAAAATGTATATATAAACTGAAAATCAACAAATATACATATACTCAAGCACATTCCTCTCTTTATGCGTTTTTCCGTTCATGCTTCTATCTTTGAAATATTTCTTTCAATTAGCCGACGTAGGAAGTCCCGCTTTTTTCATGAATTTTTCTTACAAAAAGGAACATCTTTGTTCTTGATACGTTTTTCTTAGATAAATTGCTCAGCACATACGAAGACTGACAATTCGATGTTGACATCGATATGCAATTTTAGGAATTGCAAAAAAAATGAATAATTTTTCCTGTAATGTACTCTTGATAAGAAGCAATTTGATAAATTTATTTTCTAAGACTAACCATTCAAGAGATACAGAGCGTGACAGACAAATAGACATTTCGCTATTATATAGATCGATAGATGGCACTACTGCATACACGTGTTTAAAAGTCATCTGTACAATAAATTAATAGGTAGTTTCGGTGTTGAGAGAAAGCATTCTTTAACACACAAAAAGAGTGCTAAAACGTTTTTTTGTATTGAAGAAGCGCAAAAATATAAAACATCTTTAAAGATAAATCCTGCTTATTTACCGATAAATGTTTATATATATTGGGAACAAGATTACAAACCTTAATAGGTGTGGTTCAGATTACTTCATCTAGGAATTTACGGCTTCTTATGTTGAATATTGAAAGAATTAATAATGTTTTGTGTCTGATAATCTTACCTATTACTTATCAACTCAATGTATTCTATCATTATGGCTGTAAAAATCCAAACAAACCAGACTCCCTATTTCTGTACTCTAATCCAGAAATATTCAGTGAGACCATGGCTTTCTGTAAAATCAAGACGGCTGTAAAAATTTTAAATGAGTAAATGTTCTGCTTGAAATTTTTTAACTTTCACTGTAACATCTGGCTGTAGCGAAGTTAAAAGCATGATCGTTTCTTTATTCTCATAAAGCTACACAAAGGCTATCTGCGCTATCCTTTTTAATTTTGAACTAATAGACTAGAGGAAAGTCAGTTATTTCACAACACCCACCGCCAGCTCTTTGGCTACTTAAACCAAATAGTGAGATTTGGCCATCTATTTTATAACGCATCCACTGCCCGTAAGTGCACAACAGGACGCAAACGCTGATCCTGAGTCGTCAATCTCACACTAGGTCACATTTGGAGCAAGAAAATCACAATTAAGATATTACCTTCAAATTAAAGGTCCCCTTGTGGCACAGCGGTATGTGTGCGGACTTACAACGCTAGAATCCGGGTTTCGATACCCGTGGTTGACAAAGCACAGATAGCCCATTGTGTAGCTTTGTGCATAATTACAAAACAAACAAACAAACAAATTAAAGGAATATTATTTAGAGCTAATAATTTTACAAAGGAAATACGGTTATATTATTTTGAGTACAAACGTCCTCGGAAATTGATATATGTTGAAATTACAATTTTAAAAATACTTTTTATTAAGACTTCATAATCCTAAAATACGTTTTTGTGTACATATCCAAACAATGGAATATATTTTAGGAGAAATGATGCATATGGCACCATTTAGTGTTAATTATTTCTACTAAAGAGTATAACAGAAACAATAATAAGCGGGAAGAAGATGAGATTAAAATCAATACATAAAATGTGATCTACAGATAACATTTCATACTTTAATATGTTTAAAGATTAATTAAATTATCCTCAGCTTTTTTCTTGTATAATTTTTGAAACAATAGTTTTTTATTATTAGATTTGATGTCAGTAATGTTTGATTTCATGCCCCAAACTACCATGTTGTCTAAACTTCTTTTGTTTTCAGTAGTAGCTTATAATGCCCAGCATCATGTTTCGCCTTTGGGTTATGACCTGATTACATGACCTATAGTGAAATTTGCACTATTATACTTGTCCATGCTTTTTAATGGCTATAATTATCAGTACTAATTGGATGTGGAAATTGTATCCAAGTGATATCACAACTGATATGAGGTATCAACACAAAAATAATCACATTCGAAAAACCCCTAGACATTGCTTCATGCTAATTTTTAGTTTGAGGAAAATAATAGAACTGTGTGAATATCATTACGAAAATTTGAAACTCTGTATTCTCTTTCTTGTTTGTAACTAAGCACAAAGCTGCACAAAAAGCTATATTTGCTGTGCCCACCACGTGTTTCGAAACCTAATTTCTAGCGTTATAAATCTTCAGATTTACCGCTGTGCCATAAGGGAGCATTCATTTCCTTAACAAGAGCATTTAAGGATGGTAATTTATCTCTCTGTTCTTTCCCAATAGTGAACGGAGTGAATTTGTTTTTGTTAAGTTCAAAGCTACACAAAGGGGCTAGCTGTGTTCTGTCTACCAGTGGTATCGAATCCCGATATTTAGCGTTATAAGCCCTCATACTTACTGCTAAGCCACCAGGAAACAGAGTGAACCAAGTTTAAGTCTAAGTAGATGACGATTGAATTTACATCCTCGGTAAAAGTAAATATATTATCGATATATCAAGACAAAAACAAAACATGATTATAAAGACTTCAGCAAAAAACCGGATTTACAGGATTTCCTTTCAATTTCATCGTAATATAATCATTGTAAATAATTTCCCGATCACAGTCTAAAGCTAAGAATTTGGTATTGACTGTTTTCAAACTGAAAACATTTAGAAATTTTAGTTTGTTTTACAAAATAACTTTTCCTTGTATGTTATCAATGAATTAATTACTTACTTACAAACAGATCAGAGACGAATAACGAGATAAAATAAATTCAAGGCGTTCTTGTATTTTATATCTTTTGTTCTGAAACTATATTATGCATTCATAAATATTCGGTTCAAATTAGTCGAGGAATACAAAATCGTTTGAATATCCAGTTTACTTTTTTGCCAGGTAAAATAAATTATTAAAAGAAACAGGTTTTGTGTAGAATATGCGTTTGTAGAAACAAATAGACATATTTTTACTTTATTACATGAACACATAAAAATTCCCACTAATGTGTTTGAACACGAGTTCAAGATCCTAGACAGAGAAAGTAATATTAATAGGCGAATTATCAAATCTCTGTTTATTGGAATTCTGTACATTTAATTAAGTTATTGTTAATTATCTATTGGTTTAATGTAGGTGGCTATTGTTCGGGACGAACAATACTAAGGAAGGGGCTGTGTTACGACAGCGGAAGTCACGTGACGTGCGTGGTGAGTTTCTCGAATGATCGGGGTAGTCCGAGTGTGTTCGAGATGCTCTTTTTGTTAGTATATAAGCCTGGCAGAGAAAGCCAGCAGGGGATATAGGAATGAAGAAAGAGCAGTAGTTACTTTGAGTTCCGTGTAATTTATGATTCTGTTAGTTTCGGGCTAGCGAGCCGTAAAGTGTGTGTTTTGCACTCGTCGAGAGCGAAGTTATCGAGATTGTGAATTGCTGTGATTTATAGCGTGTATTATAAATGTTGTTAAGTTTAAAGTGACGAGAAATGTAATGATTGTAGAACTTCTGTGTACTAAAGTTTGTATCGAGAAGATAAACTGGTTTAATCAAG
>NW_013676191.1:17547-18372 GCF_000517525.1 Limulus polyphemus
CTGCTCTAGAAATCAGGTGTGGAACTCAAAATCAGTTTGAAGTCTACAGGGCTAGGTTTAGGATTAGAGTCCGTCCTAAAGGGAAGAGCCTGCAAGAACTGGCACAGGATTCGGAAAATATGGCACACAAGGCCTACCCAACTGCACCACCCGATGTCCTCAAGCTGTTGCTGAGGTATCAGTTTGTAGATGCCTTGGACAGTCTACAACTGAAGATACAAGTAAAGCAAGCACACCCCTCTACTATGCAGGATGCAATGTCCAGAACTCTTGAATTCGAATCCCACATTAAGTCCAGTGCAGAGGTACCAAGGTTGGTACAGTCACAGAATTCAAGGCCAGACAAGAGCAGCTTTCAGAGAAGTTTGAGGGACTTTGCTGGCACTGTAACAAACCTGGGCACAATAGAGCTCAATGCCGGTAACTACTTCAACACAGGAAAGATGCCACGACAGGAAAGGCTGCTACCCAGAAAGGTTTTTGGAGCTGTGGAGAGCAAGGACATATGAGGAGCCAGTGTAAGAAGCATAATACCAATAACTCAGCTTCGGGAAACCAGTAGTGGTGTGTGTTGAGGGATGCCCACCAACCCCCATTGTGAAAGTCCCAACAGCTAAGTGTAAAATGGCAAGCACACATAGTATCTACGTGACAGGAAAGCTGGATGTCTAAAAGTGCAACTTTGTCATAGATTCTGCATCTCAGCAAACCCTTGTGAGTATTAATGTGCTAGATCACAAATGAGTACCAGAAGCCATGCAGAAGCTTTGTGGTGTGACAGGACATTATGCAAGGTTGTGGGGACCAGTGTGGGTAACTATTGAG
>NW_013676192.1:0-3176 GCF_000517525.1 Limulus polyphemus
CAGACAGAATATGTTGTTCTATTCAATTGTACAGAAGCTGTCCCAGACAGAATATGTTGTTCTATTCAATTGTACAGAAGCTGTCCTAGACAGATTATGTTGTTCAATTCAATTGTACAGAAGCTGTCCCAGACAGAATATGTTGTTCTATTCAATTGTACAGAAGCTGTCCCAGACAGAATATGTTGTTTTATTCAATTGTACGGAAGCTGTCTTAGACAGAATATGTTGTTTTATTCAGTGATACAAAACAAAACAATAGTACAGAAAATATGTTAGAGAAGACACATTGCTTCAACTGGATAGTACAGAAACTGTCCCAGACAATTCACGTTGCTTCAATTCATTGAAACAGAAGCTATCCTAGACAAAACATGTTGCGTTACAACGCGCTAAAAAGTGCTTATTGTGCGTGTCTGAACTAAAAGTAATTATATATCAATGCATAAAAATAAATAGATAAGCTAATATCTTTAACAATAACAAATATTCGATACAAGTAAATAACTCATTGTTCTGTTCTACTAATATGAACATAACTTGAAATTAAACGTTTGCAATGCCCCCAAATGAGTAATAATAAAACTGAATATACCTTAAAGTGAGCATGATGTTGTAAGCTATATTTTTAATATTTTGGTTTAGATATTTGTTCCCAAAATGAGTTTATCATGATATAATGATAACGTAACATCATGAAGCTTCTTGTAGTATGTAGAAAACTAGTACAGTATAAGTGAGTGAGTTAATTAGTTCAGTCAGTTAAAGTGTTGTAGCTAGACAGTGGGAGTTCTTTGATTAAATTAGTTTATTCGTGAATGATTCAGTCTTCGCATTGGTTACTTAGTCACGCAGTGATGAGAAGTTAGTCAGTGAGTCAATCAGCGTGTTTATTATCGATAGATTAGCGAGTAAATTTTGCTAGTTAGGCGTACATTTGTTTCGGGATTTCTGTTGAAACGTTTAGCTGTGACGTTAGGCCTACTGGTGAACGTAGCCTGTAATCTGTATAGAATATCACTGACGAAATCAATTAATCCGTTATCATTAAGCGAACTGTATTTCACATTATAGTTAGCAAAAAATCCGAAAGGACCTGCTCAACGATAGATCACGTTATAGCAATAATTTATTTGACAATACAAATAAATAGGCTTCCATGGGCGACTTTTGCTCAATCAAAACTTAAACAAATTTCTTAGGAAACTTACTGATAACAGATACTGAAATTAAAGACTAGTTTATTTGTATGTTTACATCCGGTTTCACTTAAGGGATATGCGTGGTCTAGTGGTTAATATATAGGGCTGTGGATCGAAGGTTCGAGACGTGATAGACACGTTATAAAAATGTCAGTCAATCCCGTTATTTGGTAAAAGAGCTGGTCAAAACCAATTGTGGCAGAGGTTGCTGCTAGGTTCCTTTCCCCTGACAGTAATTCCAAATTAGGGAAATTTATATTTGAAGGTTTCCTCCTTATCCACTTAAACCATCTACACTCAAAGTGTCTTTCAATGATTAAAATCACAGTTTCCATTCTTCCCATGGGCTTAAAACTTACATCACTTAAACAATCACACTGGAATCTTTACATTTCTATAGAACATCAAGGTTCTTCTTACTTAATAATTTCATCATTTCTAAATGTTCGTACTGACTATGTATTTGTAAGTGGATTTAACTGTACTTGTTAAAAATGTTAGCACCTAAGCTATTCTGAAGAAACTTGCAAATGTTTTTTATTGATATGGTATTTCAAAGACCGTGGTTTCTGACAAAGAACCGGAAGTTTTATCTTATTTGACGGCAGAGACACGTAAGGCAATAGGAGCTAATTATGTACGTACTAAACTTTACTATTCCCAGTCAAGCGTGACAGAAATATTTGTTTGTTTGTAGTTAAGCATAAAGCTACATCACGGATATCGAAACTTAGTTTTCAGCGTTATAAGTCTTCAGACTTACCTTTGAGCCACTGGAGGACGTGACAGAAAGATTTGTTTGTTTGTAGTTAAGCACAAAGCTACATCACAAATATCGAAACTTAGTTTTCAGCGTTATAAGTCTTCAGACTTACCTTTGAGCCACTGGAGGACGTGACAGAAAGATTTGTTTGTTTGTAGTTAAGCATAAAGCTACATCACGGATATCGAAACTTAGTTTTCAGCGTTATAAGTCTTCAGACTTACCTTTGAGCCACTGGAGGACGTGACAGAAAGAGCAGAGAAACATATTTCACAAAAGTTGGGATGGTCATTTACTTGGCACTTAAAAAACAAACACCAATGTTCCCAAAACTTGGGATGGTCACTTACCTGGCTCCTTAAAAAAAACGGCTAATTCAGCAATCGACAGGTTCTATATCAAGCAAACTACAATTGTGACATCATTTGAAATCAGCTTGGAATCGTCTGGCTGAGTACCTTCCCCAAGGCCTAGATTGTTCATGTTGTTTGTTGAATTTTGCCCAAAACTTTGAATTAAGAAACATCTATTTGATCATCACTATTGTAGGACACCCAAGACACCAAATTACGAGACACCAAAATTGTTGTCTTTTAGTGGTGACGGGACGCGAGCCACGGACTATCAGATCCACAATCCGTCATTCTAATCACTAGACCCCCTCTCGACCCCAGACTAATAAAAACTAGAAGTCAAGAGGTAATGTACAAGAAGCACAGAGGAAACATAGACGATTAGAGAAGGCGGCCACTAGTGGCTCAAGTAAGTGATGTTAAAACTACATCTCTTCTCTTCTACCGCAAAATAAACTTGCTTGTAGATGGACCGGCCCTTATAAATTCTGTGATGTATAAACGATCCTAGAAGTGAGGCTATACATGATAAATATCACGTTTGTTTGTTTTTTGTTTCGTGCAAACGTACACAAAGGTTATCTGCCTTAGCCGTCCCTAATTTAGCAGTTATAAACTAATGGGAAGGTAGTTATTCAACACACTCATCACCAACTCTTGAGTTATTCTGCGTTAGCCGTCCCTAATTTAGCAGTTATAAACTAATGGGAAGGTAGTTATTCAACACACTCATCACCAACTCTTGAGTTATTCTGCTTTAGCCGTCCCTAATTTAACAGTTATAAACTGATGGGAAGGTAGTTATTCAACACACTCATCACCAACTCTTGAGTTATTCTGCTTTAGCCGTCCCTAATT
>NW_013676192.1:3537-14027 GCF_000517525.1 Limulus polyphemus
AAACAACAACATATTTTTCTTCACTTTGTCTGGACCAAACAGAATTATTGTGAAGTTATGTTAATAACGTCACATTATGTGCCTTTTGTCAGTTTGAGTAACACGGTACAGGAAAATTATGATTTAAGTACAAAGTAATTAAATTCATATCTTCTTCACATAAGGGGTAGGAATATGAAGGGATATTTTTCAGTTTTATTAATTGTTATGTTTACATTTTATGCCCTTTTCCCTTTGTCATTCAGTAGAGCTTCCTTTCTTATGCGTTTGTTTATGCATGATGCCAGAATTATTGTATCATTATTCCCACACTGAAGTAAAATGACTGACACTGGATGGCGCTAAGGTCTTTGCCACCGTAACTATGGTCACATAAATTTTTGAATCGTTCTACGTAAATAAAGGGATCGGATGTGTTGATAATCGTCCCACATTGAAATGTAATCTCATCATACGGTAGCAAATAAAAGAGAAATGAAGACAAATAAACTAGATGCTCGAGAATGTGGAGTCTTAGATTCGATACTGTTTTAAACTCGGTTAGAGCATACGAGTTAGGATTAACCAGTTTGAAAGTATTGTATTATTAGATAAATTTGGTGATAAGTTACGAAGTTCGTTATTTTTTTCAATCCTTCTTGTATTGAGGTTATATAATGTTATATTTTTAGTCTTAACTTCAGTTGTGTCGTTTGCAATATCTCTGTAATTAACATCTAAAACTCGAATACAATGATTGTATGAACTTTTTAACTCCCCAATACTTATATTAAACTAGTAATATATATATATATAGTTCAGTTTCTGGTAGTCTAAAGAAAACATTGAGGATCCATATTTCTTTATCTCACGATTACTCAATTGTAATACACCTTGTTCCCTGATGGTTTCTATGTCTTTTAAGTCATGAGGTGTGATAAAGAACGTATTTTGGTATTACATCTACAAGTTATGTAATCTGTGACATTGATTAGTTATAAGATGATCACAGATGATGTAAGTGAGATGATAATCTCCTCTTATGTAAAAACTCAACACCAGACTCTCAACATCTTTTTTCTAAGATGAATATTTGTGACGTTTTTTGGTGTGGAGTACTACTTATACAACTTGACATTTTGGAAAATTTAATATAATTTCATGGTTTGTTATGTTGGTGGCCCTAATGATGACAGCCTTATATTTCAATCTATAATAGTTCTCCCAACCAATAATTCCCCAAAACAAACTGGAGTGTTTGGTTCCATCACACCCGGATCACAAGACCTCAAGTTGTTCCTAGCTGGTCAGGTATAAGTATAATGGTATAATATCTTCTTCTTCATCAGGATTCGGTCCATGTTTTGAACCAGGGAGGGTCAGGTTCAGCGTATACCTCAAAAATTGAAGGCGCCGGGTACCGATCCCGGTACCTCTCGCATGCTAAGCTACGCCCCATATATTTAGGGAAGGATTGTTGGGTTTGATTTGTTTTGAAATTCGCCCAAAGCTACACGAGGGCTATCTGCGCTAGCCGTCCCTAATTTAGCAATGAAAGACTATAGGGAAGGCAGCTAGTCATCACCGCCAACTCTTGGGTTACTCTTGTACCAACAAATAGTGGGATTGACCGTCACATTATAACGCCCCCACGGCTGAAAGGGCGAGCATATTTGGAGGCCTTAGTAAAAATGAGTTTGTAAACAAATAAAATATCGGTTTCTATGTGTGTGTGGTGGTGGTAAATATGAAACTGAATATCAGTTTTCGTATGTATTAAAATATTTGCACAACATTCGCTATCTCACCTACATCATATACCCGTGTGGATTTAGCTTTTCAAGCACAAAACAACACAATGGCTTATAATGATTCCACCGCAGAGATCGAACCCTGAATTTTAGCGTTATAATCCTTCAAGCTACCGCTGAATCACCCCACAAATAGCCGCTGTAAAAATAAAAAAATATGCAACATCCTATGTCTGCAATATGATAAACAATTTACGACAGCAAACGATGTAAAATTTTGTTGTTGTTTTTCTTTAGAGAATGTTGGGTTTAATATTCTAGTTTCGTACGTTCTATATTCACATATGTTGCTTCATCATTGTAACTTAAATATATATATTAATAATTGAGTGAACAAGAGCTCTTCACCAGCAAACCGCCCCTAGCCGGTGCGAACGGTCATAAGTCAACATGATCAGCTGATCAAGAGGAATGTGAGGGAACAAAAAAGGAAGGATGTTATATGGATTCATTCATACGATGGAATACCGGCTGTTACCAGTTTGGGGATCGACTAGCCGTGATAATATTGTGAAATCTCCCGTAGCGGTATCCAAATAAAGTATATAATAACTCTCACGACTTACTTCTTCTGGATATTCTAACTGAATATTACGTAAGTCATTCCTCTATAGCAACAGTGTTTCTCTGACTAGCTAATCTCGCGAGCTTGTACTTTTAGAAAGTGAAAAGAAAACTATGGAATTCGAAGACATTCTCTCAGAGGTCGGTGACTTTGGTCCCTACCAAAAGTCTCTTTTATTATATTTTATGGCCCCTACGACATTCGCAACTGCCTTTTACGTAATGAATGTCATATTCTTAGTCGCCGTTCCAAATCACTGGTGTCTCGTCCCGGAATTTGAAGAAACCAACTTGACCATCGAAGAGCAGAAGGTGTTAAGTATCCCGAAAGTCACAAGAAATGGAGAAGAACAATACAGCAAATGTACGATGTATAACTTGAACTACGCAGCCATCCTTCGTAACATCACGTGGTTCAACGGATCAGCTGTCCTTCCTGAACTTCATTCGGACCAACCTGTCCAGTCCTGCCAAAACGGATGGATATACGACCGTACTCTTTATCAACAGACCGCTGCCACAAGGGTAAGACAATCTGATCATAAACTTATTGGATAACATCTTATCACGGTACACTGACGTAAGGCTTAACTTATAATTCTGAATAACTCTCAATTTGTTTATATTCTATACACTATTGGTGTGGTCCACATACTGAATCGTATTGTTTTAACTCTTTTGTTTTAACCTGTTAAACCATTCAGGGTAAAGCAGTAGCTAGAAAGTTAAGGTTAAATTCATCAATTGTCGGCTTAAAACACACATAAAACCTCACACTAATTTCTGGGGTTAACTGCAGTATTGGCGGTAGTTTTTGTTTAACTCGATAATGTGACTTGTATTTCTTACGGACCATGTAATTACCGTAGTCGTGGACTCGCAAACAGCTTGGTGCATGATAATATTAAAAAAATATACCACGTGGTCTATATGAAGATCATATCGACAGTTCTAAGGAAAAGCGTGTCGGTAACACTGTAAATAAATTAAGGTTGATTTTATAACCTTCTTGATAGCAAGAAATTCACTGATTAAAAGATTTGAATTCGAAAACTTAAAATATTTGTTATTTTAATTTAATAAATTGCTTCCCTCTTACACATCTAAGGCCTGGTGGTCACGGATTCGAATCCCGTCATCAAACATGCTCACCCTATCAACCGTAGGGGTGTTACATTGCGACGGTTAATTCCACTATTCGTTAGTAAAGAGTATCCCATCAGTTAAAACACTGGAATAAAAATAATGTACATTAATGTTTATGTATTTCAAATTATCTTTTTTCTTACAAAGAAATTAAATTAAAAAAACTTTACACAAATTAAATATATTTTTCAGATACGTTGTTTTTGTTAACTACCCTAGACTTTGTTATATCAAAATGAGTAAGGTTTGTTTATTTGGTTGTAGTTAAGCACAAAGCTACACAATAGGTTATCTGTACCGTGCTCATCACGGGTAGCGAAACCCGATTTTAAGCGACGTAAGCCCGCAGATTTACCGCTGAGACACTGAAGATAGCTTGGATTGTGCTTTGTTTATTTGATTTCGTTCAAAGCCACTCGCGGTCTATTGGCGCTAGTCGTCTGTAATTTAGAAGTGATAGACTAGAGGAAAGGCAAATAGCTAGTTAACACCATTTACTTCACCACCAACTCTTGCCATTCAAGTAAATCTGGTGTGGTAAGGAATAGGTATGTTTTTAGCCATTCAAGTAAATCTGGTGTGGTAAGGAATAGGTATGTTTTTGTTCACCAACATTAATCTGGAGTAAACAATCTAGAGAAGAAAATAAACATGAGAGATTAAAATAAAGAACACCTAACAGTTAAAATAATAGGTGAGGAGATTAACTTACTTGTCAGCGATTGCACCAAATATTAGAGCACCCACCACAGAGCCAACACTTGATAAAGTTAGGACTAGGCTCGGTAAACTGTCGTATTCACACACCAAGTTCCACTGTAACAAATTATGTACCGATTACAACTTCGTACATTTTATACACAAAAATTCTACCTGCACTGTACACGAGCTGTGGTAAGGAATATGTAAACTTTTACTCACCCAAATGAAACTGGTGTGATAAGGAATAAACAAATTTCTATTCACCCGAGTAAATCTGGTGTGGTAAGGAATATGTACATTTTAAGCCATTCAAGTAAATCTGGTGTGGTAAGGAATATGTACATTTTCAGCCATTCAAGTAAATCTGGTGTGGTAAGGAATAGGTACATTTTTAGCCATTCAAGTAAATCTGGTGTGATAAGGAATAGGTATGTTTTTAGCCATTCAAGTAAATCTGGTGTGGTAAGGAATAGTTATGTTTTTAGCCATTCAAGTAAATCTGGTGTGGTAAGGAATAGGTATGTTTTTAGCCATTCAAGTAAATCTGGTGTGGTAAGGAATAGTTATGTTTTTAGCCATTCAAGTAAATCTGGTGTGGTAAGGAATAGGTGTGTTTTAATTTTTTTTCCCATCGGGTAATAACTCTCTTGGGGTAACTATAGAACTATCTTGGGAGGACAGGAGCTTGATCAGTACGCTGGAAGGGGGGGAGGCGGTGAATGATGTGGAAGATTTATATGTTAGTAGTGTCAAACTTGACCTTTTACAACACAATAAGTTCTCTGTATATTTTAGTTGCTCGTCCACAGACTATTTTACTCAACAACAACAACAAAAAATGGCGTGTCAATGGATTAACAGAATTTCGCTCACCATAGTGAAATTGATGGGAAAACGGAATAAATAGAAAATTTCTCACCCAAATAAAATTGGTGTCTAAATGAATTGAATATAATTTTACTTACTCGGGTAAAATTAGTGGAGTAATGAACAAACATAATTTTGTTCAACTAAGGAAAAATGATTTGCTAATGAATATTTTTTCTTTTCTTACCCAAGAGAACTTCATGTGATTAGGAATAAAACAAATCACCCAAGTAAAATTGTTTCAGTGAGGAATAAGCAAAAGTTGAAAAGGAACTGGTGTGGTAAGGAGTAAACACATTTCTACTCACCCAAGTAAATCTGGCTGCTGACTTACACAAAAAATTAAGACTCTTATTTACAGAATGAGAGGAAATGAGAAAGATTTTGTGGTTTTCCATCTGAAAGGCATTTTATGCTCACGTGGGCTAAGCGATCAGTAATAGTTCTCCCTAATTTCGAATTACTGACCAGTACTCGCCGCCATAAGGGCTTAGCGTGGCTTCTGGAATCGAGTGACGGGATTGACACTCACTCTTATAACACGGAATGTCTTCAGTAGCATCTCGCTTCCAACCAGAGTCCTTTCGACACGCAGCCCAACACATTAACCCGTCAATGCTATGGATGACCCAGGGAAGAGAACCATTATTTTAACTTACGGTGTTGCTAAGTAATCAGCTTGAATTCACGTGGAAAGCCCGTAACAAAAGTTATATTTCAACGAACCTCCACCCAGAACGGGTCCCGACAGTGCATTGAAATAACTGTGTTTTCATTTTGTTCGTCTGAGCCTAAAAGAACCTTTTTTTTCCTCGAAATGTTGTTAGACAAAATTGACAGCTGTCTGACAGTTCAGTTTTACGTAAGAAACTGTCTTCTGTTAACAGTCATAATAGAGTTGGAATTTATAACAGACGTCATTTGTCGTCTCAAGTGACACCGTTTTATTCTTCTTTGAGTAGTAACAGTTGAATGTAACCACGTGCATTTCTTATGTTCGAACACCACGTGCATTTCATGTAGTTGAACAAACTTTGAAGAAAATTATTAGGATATAACAAAAACGGGAAAAATAATTTGCTGACTTGCAAATTACACTTGTTTTTAAAATAAGTCTCCCATATGGATTTCCAATGTGAACAGATATGGGGTTCGATTCCCCGCGGTGGACAGAGTGGATGCAAAGTAGGTAATTCTAGATTACTTTACATTTCGTGTTTGTGAACTTATTTGTCCGTGAACGCCTCCACGGCTTAGCAGGCGCACTTCGTGTGGCCCGGGGGATGTCTTTATCTATCTGGAGTAAAGGAGTAGGTGGTCACTTGAATCTAGCATCGGAATTTGTGTTTCTCCTTTGGTATCCCAGTTACGTCATATTTGAAACTGTGTTCATACTCCCACTCATAAGCTAGTGGGACCAAACTTGACACAAATGATCAGGTTCTACGGACGGATTTCCTAACAGATTTTTTAAATCTTTTTTCTGATTATAGTCAGTTTCTTGTACGTCATTTCCTGTTTCTCATATTTGATGTACAGGGTGTCCACAAAGTACTGTTCCGGTTTTAAAAGTTTATTACAACAAAACCAAATGAGCTAGAATTATGCAGTTTTTAGCACCTTGTTGTTGAAGTTTGAACGAAGATGGCGGCTACACATGAGAAAGCTCAATGTCTCATCTGGTTTGTCCACATCAGTGACAACTGTTCAACGAAACTACCACCGTCAATATGTCAAGGATTCTCCCTACAAACCCACCATTAGGAGGTGGTCTCACAAGTTTCGGGAGACAGGAAATGTGACTGACCTGCCTCGAAATGGACGTCCAGGTGTTTCTGAAGAAACCATTGCTAATGTCCAGGAGACTTTCCAACACAGCCCTAGAAAGTCTATTCGTTGTGCTTCAAGTGAACTCCAGCTACCGCCATCAATGGTACACAAAGTCCTATACAACAGGTTCAGTCTTTAGGTGTATAAAGTGCACACATTGAGCTTTCTCCTGTATAGTCGCCAGTATGTGACGAGATCAAGAAGCTGAGATGTATTCGTTATTATTTCCTGTGCAGCAATAACAACTGTACAAGGACTTATTTCAATGTATATATTAAAAGTTCTTATCATTGTTTATGTAATCTTATGATACTTAATGTGTGATTTATATTATTTAATACGCAACTTAATAATCCTAAATAAGTAAGTTTACAACAAAAAAATTATATTTATTAAAAATGCTCTCCTTACGATGCTTTAAAAGTGCCCTTTTTGTCGTTGAGTCTTCACACTTTCAATGTCCTCTGCACATTACTGGGAAACAGCCACATCTGTGCTTATTATATGCTTACTCTTAGCAAAAATTCTGAGAGTGTTTAAAGGCTTAACTTAATAACATGATGGATTACCAAAGTTATAACTCTCACTCAGCTTAAAAGTGTGGGCGGATCGTGGCTTACGACATATTGCAGCTTGAAACATCGATCTCTTGATCCACAATCTAGCATGTTAACCAGTAGGCCACGCCTGCTCTTATTTCTTCAAAGAATTGTTATTGTGAGAAACGACATGGGGGCCCAATGCTAAGTTTGTTTATTTGTTTCGGAAATTCGCGCAAAGTACACAATGACTGTCTGTGCTAGCCATATCTAATTTTGAAACTGACATAATAGCGGGAGAGCAGTTAATTAACAACATCCACCGCCAATAGTGGAATAGTGGGATTTGACCTTTACCCTTATAAAGCACCCATGGCCCCGAACTTCGAAGGGCAATTCTGCAGCAAGGAGAAGTGAACCGAGGATTCTGTGATTCACATTTTCGCATGTTATCCACAAAGCCATGTCTGACTTAGGGAACACTGCAATTTAAGTAATAGAAAATTTGATTTTATAGATTATAGAAAAATATGTAAACGACAAATAGTAACACTAAACTTATACGCTTCAATGTATACCTTACATTTTAATTAATTAAAACCAACTCTGAAAAAATAATAATGAGATTGACATAAAAACCTTTAGAAATGATTTATTGTTGAGGGGGGGGGGGATGTTAGAGGAAACTATGCCGATTTTCGGTTACCTCTGGTACACATATGGTGGAAAGTCATAAGGAGGAAAAATAAGCCCTTTTATTCCTATTCAGTCGGTCTTATAAACACTTTTATGGTCTATTAAACAAATAATGATTTAACAAATGATTTTTATAAATAAAGACCTACAAGTCCCTGAGTTAATTAATTAATTAATTAGTTAATTAATTTTAACGTTGAAATATTTCTATGTTCTAATAACTCACAGCTAGAAAGGTACAGAATCAGGTGTATCATTTCGTAGTTTTGAAAAATTTCATGACAAAGAAAAAATAGCATCTTGAAGGCACAAGAGCTGGAAAGCAGGGGCTTGAGCCCATCCAGCTACGTCGTTGCTGTTTGCCATCTATCTGGTCAGCAGTTCCAAATTAGGGATCGTTCTGCCTCAACTTTAGGGGTCTCTTACTTCGACGTTTAGCACACGCGTCGCATTGGATGTTGTTCAAGCTTACAACAGCAGTCCTTCAAATTATCTAGAGCAACCGTCAGTATTTAATTTAATCATGATAGTTTATCTGTTTGGCATGGTTTACTGGTTTCCTTCCTGAAAGTTTTCTTTTTACTTTTTAATTGCCCATTCGTAAAAAGAGTAAACAAACAAACACTGGTTTATCTCATAACGAGTAAGATTTATTCTAACATCCACGTCAGCGTGGTTAGGATAGATACAGTACATTTTCTTTGGGATCATCAGTAAAGCAATGCCATTTCCGATATACAGCGACTAATACTTTGAAGGTACAAAGTTCACGTGTTGTCAGCTCTTACGTAATTCTTAATACGATATATCAGAGTCTAGTTTCATGGTAAGTTTCAATCATTTAAGAATCTCAAGTTCTTTCTTATTGTGGCTTAAATGACGATTCTGTTTGTCATATAATTTTTCTTTTATTCTGCCATGTGTTATTGTATTAGTAAACATGTCGAAATTCGACAAAATACAGAGAGTTGTGGTCTAACACTAAAACCTATTGAATTCACATCAGAAAAGTTGTTTGTAAACAACCTTTACATTATTATTGTATTAGTATAATATGTCAAAATACAGAGAGTTGTGGTCAACAACCTTTACAATATTCAAGGACATAAATGTTTAACCGATCAAATGACCATTCCCTGGACAGAGCTACGTAGAGCTGACCGTGAATACAAATTGGCTCAATCTCCATCGGACAGTCATCCGTCTTCCCAGAGGTTGTTATTGTGAAGAACTATTTTATCTGTGTATAATACAAGCAAGGTCTTTATCATTTCTTCATGAAAACAACTATCAAATATATATTTATAAGTGTATTCTAGCGATTGGATTTAATCCTTTCGTTGTCAGTGTTCTCCTTGATAGAATAAATATCGTCTGGGGATTACAAAATGAAATCCACCATGTACTAAACCGGTTAAAAGAGGTTTAATCCGGGTTATCTTCATCGTTTTCAATCGGAGCTTCCTTCCTTAGTTGAGTAAACATTAGCTGTTGATTGGAAACTCGAATAAACTAAGAGCTCCACCTACATGTGACGTTTGAGGAATTATTACTGACCCCTTGCGGTGAAATGTGGCTTCCAACAAACTTCTAATATAATTTATTTGTTTTTGTGTGTGTGTGTAGCTACAACACAATAACATTTTTAGGTTACTACACACAATGTTTAACAGATCATATGGCAATCGGTCATGGCTCTTTCACCAGAACGGAGTTTAATTTCATATCACGAGATTGTATTTAATTCCAGTGGTGTAGCACCAGTTACAACCACACAGAAAGACACTGCTCGAGCAGCTTGTTAGTTTTGATGACTAGATCCAGCAAGAGACGCTTGTTCAGAGGGAAAGGTCGACTAAAGTCCGACACCTTTCTCACTATTACGATATATTTATATTCTACGAGCAGCTTAAGTATGCCTTTTATGGAAATTTAAAAGCTTTATCTGGTTTTTAGTTTAAACAAAAAAAAATGTCCTTATTCAACGGTTTAAAAATACTAACTTTATAGCTTTATAACCAGGTTTGGGTCTGTGCGTGTGACTCGAACTTTATGTTCAAAATGCCTAACTTTAAAGCTTTATAAACTGATTTGGGTCTACGCTTATGGCTTGACTAAACATAAAATCATTAGGTGAAAGTACCATAAAGAAACGAAACCATTTTTGATACATGTTAGGATATTTACTTAAGTTACCCTTAATATTTCAGATTTACTTTTGATTTTCTTACCATCCCGTTATTCAGTTGTTATTGTTTGTTTATAAGCATACAAATTAATGAAAAAAGTTTTCGCAATAAGGCGACCTTATATTTATATACACTTCGTATAATTAAATGATACAGTTTACAGTCCT
>NW_013676192.1:14972-16411 GCF_000517525.1 Limulus polyphemus
GGGACTCTGCCTTCCAATTTTCAGCTTCCCTACATCTTAAGTAAGTATTGAATCTACATAGGGTGATTTGTTTACATTTCTTCAATAAATACTTTATTTCTAAATAGACGATAGATGGTGCCTCGAAAGTGCAAAATTTTGGGACAACCAAATTCTTAGGTTATATCTTATTTATAGATTCAATAAAATAAACGTTGTCGGAAGTGGACTGACTAATATTGTAACGAAGAGTCGGCATAATCTTGTTCTTATAACAAAGCCTAATCCACAAATAATATATTAATCTGTTTCTATTTCTACGTCAGTGTGTACTTGTTTTTGTAAATGTTTTATGTAGATAGAGAACTACAAGTGTTCACTACTTTAGATTTTAACTTCCTAAGTTATAGCGGAACTAGGTTAGAAACAACTAAATAATTAACTAATTTACAAAACAAAATATTTATAATTACAAAATTAGTACTTTTCTATCTCGCCAGTTGTTATAATTCCATTCCAACTCGGGAAAAACTGTTACTAACGTAGACTCGTGTGTGGTGGTGGCTGAACTTATAATATCTAGCTTTGGCAATGCTTATATTGAAAGCAAAGGGAGAAAAAAATATATCAAAAATCCTGATGAAGAATGATGAGAATCATGTAAACAGTTAAAAGCGAAATCGTCGTCGCGCGTTTTCGTTTCTCAAAGATAAACATGTAGACGTACGTTTCATTTACCGATATAGATGAAAACATTATACAATTTGTTATAATAACGTGATTGTTTGATACACAACCCAATATTCACGTAACACTTATGATTTATTCTTTCCTTCGGGAATTATTTAATTTCCATGTAATAAACGCAATACCATGTAAAACTATATGTAATCTTTATTAGCTGTTGAACAAGTGGGGCCTACTACGAGATCCCGTTTAGTGTGCTTATCTTGGATTCTGTGGACTCTAGGCTCATGTTGTCTGGCACTAGTGGCGTTCTTGTCGCGCAGTTGGGTGACCCTAGCTCTAGTGACGTCATTGCCTACAGCGCTGTTCTTGGGTTACTGGAAGTAAGTAGATATCATTACTACGATGGTGTTTTAGCGATTAAATTGTTTACGAACTTAGGATCTTTATGTTTAAATAATTAGATTTTATTAACGCATTATGACATCATATGTTGTTCTCACACATAGCATAAACTGTTCAGGTTAATTCGGTCAAAAAAAAAGTACGAAAATCATTGCTGAATTTTAAGATTCCTAATAGTTAAATAAACTTTTAAATACGATTTTATGAAGACCCTATCAAATAAAGCGACCAATAACATGACCTCATCAAGTGTAGCGACGAATAAGATGACTTTATCAAATATAGCGACCAATAAGATGACTTTATCAAATATAGCGACCAATAAGATGACTTTATCAAATATAGCGACCAATAAGATGACTTTATCA
>NW_013676192.1:16582-17838 GCF_000517525.1 Limulus polyphemus
GCTAGCTTGTTTTTTTTTCGTTAGACGCATAACTTCAAATTTTATTGAAATTCAAAAATAAATACAAGAAACTCAAGATGAGAGATAGAAAATAATAAAAAGATCTAGAAAATAAGTAAATGAATAAATTAATACTTCCTTCATTACATTTTATGCAATCCAAACCTATTTTAATATGCTTCCAAGTTCTAAGCCAGGTTTTTATACTCTTTTACCCCAGATTCCTGACCTTCTCTCCACGTTTTCTGATTGTCCACGGAAGATACGACGAGGCAGCCGAGGTTTTGAAACACATAGCAATAACCAATAAGAAAGATGTTCCAAGTGATCTGCTAGCAAAAGTTTTGGTAAGAACGTTCAGTTATCAAACATACATTTTTTATTTAAATTTTGTTGTACAATCCAAGTTTTTTATTAGACTGCAACTGGTTATCCAAACAGGGCCTAATAAGCAGGAATTGGTATTCAAGAAATGCTGATTGGGGGTTCAATGCAGAAACATGTTAGTCTGAGCTAAATAACTTAAATTTCTTCAAAATTCCAAATATTTTTTTTTGTAACATACGCTTCTTTGTGTAAAACAAGGCTTAACCAACACGTTGCAAAACAAATCCACCAGGGTACAGGCTATAATGTGTGGTATAAGATGTGTCCTGATTTTTGGAGGCGACTGTGGAAGTGGGACCCACATAGGGGTGAGGATAGGTCGTCTATCAGTCTTAACTTTCATTCTCAAAGCCTCATATGTAAAGTGAAAAGAATAAAAGAGTAAAATATGAAAAAATTAAAATTAAATTAGAGACAAGACAACATGTAAAGAACAATATAGAAAATAGAGATAAAAAAGATAAGAGAGATAGATTCGGGTATTCAATCCCACAACATCCCAATCTACGTCACCCTTCACTGCCTGGAGACAGTTGTGGGAAGGTGGCCGCTCTCAGAAGAAGTGAAAAATTGAAGAAAGAGAAAGAAAAAGTCTCACCATTGGGCGGAGGGGGGGGGGGAGTGGAGTAACCAAACCTTACATATATATAAAGACCCCTCCATCACCCAATATAGATTGCCATTGGGGGGAGTTAGTAACCAAACTTTACCTATATATAAAGACCCCTCCATCACCCAATATAGAATGCCATTGGGGGGAGTTAGTAACCAAACTTTACCTATATATAAAGACCCCTCCATCACCCAATATAGAATGCCATTGGGGGGGGTTAGTAACCAAACTTTACCTATATATAAAGACCCCTCCA
>NW_013676193.1:0-7711 GCF_000517525.1 Limulus polyphemus
AATTAAACGTATTCTACTAGTTACATAGTCCGGGTTTGATAAAATACACATATTAAACATATTCTACTAGTTACATAGTCGAGGTTTGATAAAATACACATAATTAAACATATTCTACTAGTTACATAGTCAGGGTTTGATAAATTACACATATTAAACATATTCTACTAGTTACATAGTCGAGGTTTGATAAAATAGACAAAATTAAACATATTCTACTAGTTACATAATCGAGGTTTGATAAAATAGACATAATTAAACATATTCTACTAGTTACATAGTCGAGGTTTGATAAAATACATATAAAGAAACATATTCTACTAGTTACATAGTCAGGGTTTGATAAAACACACATATTAAACATATTCTACTAGTTACGTATTCGAGGTTTGATAAAATAAACATAATTAAACATATTCTACTAGTTTCATAGTCGTGGTAGTTACTTTAATAAATGGTGTTTCTAGAAAGTTATTGAGATTATATAGGTATGTATATACGAGGATTTGGTGTTATCATTTCATGTACATGAGCCTTGCTATATTTTTCTTCTTCCCAGATACACTACCTACAGTTATTCCCAATCTATCTATCTATGGCTGGTCTCCAGTGACTCATCGGTACGTCAGCAACAATCAAGGTTCGATATTACCAAGTGGATATAGCACTAATAGCTCATTGTGTAGCTTATCAACAACCAAACAATCTATGTAAGCCCATTGTGTAGCTTATCAACAACCAAACAATCTATGTAAGGCCATTATGTAGCTTATCAACAACCAAACAATCTATGTAAGCCCATTGTGTAGCTTATCAAAAACCAATCTATCAAAGCTCATTGTGAAGCTTTGCACTTATCAACAATCGAACAATCTATGTAAGCCCATCGTGTAGCTTTGCGCTTATCAACAACCAAACAATCTATGTAAGCCCATTGTGTAGCTTATCAACAACCAAACAATCTATGTAAGCCCACTGTGTAGCTTATCAACAATCGAACAATCTATGTAAGCCCATTGTGAAGCTTATCAACAACTAAAACAATCTATGTAAGGCCATTGTGTAGCTTTTCGCTTATCAACAATCGAACAATCTATCTAAGCCCACGTTCCTGTGTGAAAATAAACAAGAACAATCCAAAAAAACAAACACTGCCAAACTGGAGTATGGTATGTTCACGTGGTACATCATTATCATACAGTTGATAATGTTGTTATGGTAACTCAGTAGTTTACTAAATTACAATTTAACGCAGTAAACCAATCTTCGAAATATAATATAATGTGATCAATTTTCTAATTGTTTCCGGTAATATATACAAGTACTTCCGGTTCGAATTTTTAAAGGAAACATACTTCCAGTCCAAATATTGAAATGCAGTAAAATCGGATGAGAGTGAAAAGCGTGAAGCAGACATTGTGTTGTTGTTGTTTTTTTAGACGAAAGTAAATTTACTTCAGATCACGAGGAATTAGATTAAAAAATATCCATCCTCTTGTCTGTGCAGCGTTAAACAAGGAAACGTTCAGACGTTTTTCGAGTGATATATGTATATTAACAAGTATGAAGTTGCCATAATTGATATTAATAAATACGGACTGTTCACACTGAACTGCGCAACAACAATTAATATATAAAAAAAAAGGTTTTTATTCATTTCATATCGAATATAAACAGAAATCATACTCAATCTCTGATATATAAAGAAACATTCTACAATTATACTTGGAGTAAAGAGAAAATATTGATAAGTACTTTTTGTAAGTATACTTCCCATTAAACATAAGTATAAAATACAACTACGAAGGAAGAAACCAATTATTGATCAAGCGTTCATACCACAGTGAAAGAAAAATTAATGTATTCAAATCCCGCAAAACATACGTTTTTTGTTTATATTTTTCAACAGAATTGGATAAACTTTAAATTACAAAATTATAACATCGGAATTTTTCTTTGGAGAAAAAATAAAAACCTGTTCCGAATCATTTTTCAAGATATATTTTACTCGTTTATTATTGGCCCTAACAAATATTAAGAGTGGACTGAGATAGCAAAGTATGAAGACCTGGTGAGAAAATCACAGAACAGACATAAATGGAGGATTGCGACAGCCAACCTTCCTGTGGAAGATGGCACGTGTGCCATCTTCCAAAGGAAGGTTGGCTGTCACAATCCTCCACTTCTGTCTGTTCTACAGTAGAACAAGGTCAGTCATCATCATGTGCCATCTTCCACAGGAAGGTTGGCTGTCACAATCCTCCACTTCTGTCTGTTCTAGTAGTACAGCGTCTATTATCATCACGTGCCATCTTCCACAGGACGGTTGGCTGTCACAATCCTCCATTTCTGTCTGTTCTAGTAGTACAGCGTCTATTATCATCACGTGCCATCTTCCACATGAAGATTGGCTGTCACAAACCTCCATTTATGTCTGTTCTTGTAGTACAGCGTCTATTATCATCATGATGATGATTGACCCTGTTCTACTAGAACAGACAGAAGTGGAGGATTGTGGACAGCCAACCTTCCTGTGGAAGATGGCACATGATGATGATAGACGCTGTACTACTGTAGAACAGACATAAATGGAGGTTTGTGACAGCCAATCTTCATGTGGAAGATGGCACGTGATGATAATAGACGCTGTACTACTAGAACAGACAGAAATGGAGGATTGTGACAGCCAACCTTCCTGTGGAAGATGGCACGTGATGATAATAGACGCTGTACTACTTGAAAAAACACAAGTGGCAAACGTCTCTCAAAAACATCTAAAAACAACATCCAGTAAACCAAAATATACACATGTAGTACACCATATACATCCAGTAAACCAAAATATAGATGTAGTATACCATAAACATCCAGTAAACCTAAATATACATGTAGTACACCATATACATCCCGTAAACCTAAATATACATGTAGTACACCATATACATCCAGTAAACCAAAATATAGATGTAGTATACCATAAACATCCAGTAAACCTAAATATACATGTAGTACACCATATACATCCAGTAAACCTAAATATACATGTAGTACACCATATACATCCAGTAAACCAAAATATATATAGAGTATACTATAAACATCCAATAAACCAAAATGTACACGTAGTATAACATAAACATTCAATAAACCAAAATAAACATACATTATACCATAAACATGCAGTATACCTAATACATCATAAACATCTAGTGAACCATAATATCAATGCACCTTAGAAATACATCATAAACACCTAATGAACCATAATATATATGCACCTTAGAAATATATCATAAACACTTAGTGAACAATAATCTCCATGCACCTTAGAAATACATCATAAACACCTAATGAACCATAATATATATGCACCTTAGAAATACATCATAAACATCTAATGAACCATAATATCAATGCACCTTAGAAATACATCATAAACACCTAGTGAACCATTATCTCCACGCACCTTAGAAATACATCATAAACAGCTAGTGAACCATAATATCAATGCACCTTAGAAATACATCATAAACACCTAATGAACCATAATCTCCATGCACCTCAGAAATACATCATAAACACCTAGTGAACCATAATCTCCACGCACCTTAGAGATACATCATAAACACCTAATGAACCATAATCTCCATGCACCTTCAAAATACATCATAAACATCTAATGAACCATAATATCAATGCACCTTAGAAATACATCATAAACACCTAGTGAACCATTATCTCCACGCACCTTAGAAATACATCATAAACAGCTAGTGAACCATAATATCAATGCACCTTAGAAATACATCATAAACACCTAATGAACCATAATATCTATGCACCTTAGAAATACATCATAAACACCTAGTGAACCATAATCTCCATGCACCTTAGAAATACATCATAAACACCTAATGAACCATAATCTCCACGCATCTTAGAAATACTCCATAAACACCTAATGAACCATAATCTCCATGCACCTTAGAAATACATCATAAACACTTAGTGAACCATAATCTCCATGCATCTTAGAAATACATCATAAACACCTAGTGAACCATAATATCCATGCACCTTAGAAATACATCATAAACACCTAGTGAATAGATAATCTCCATGCACCTTAGAAATACATCATAAACACCTAATGAACCATAATATCAATGCACCTTAGAAATACATCATAAACACCTAGTGAATGGATAATTTGTTATTCAGCAGGAACAGTACTTTCGAAATTCAGTCTAATATGGCTGACTACCTTTACAAGAATGGACATTGTTTAAACGTGCTACATCTGTAGTTTGATAACAGTTTCATCTGATATTGCAGGTACAGTTTCAACTGTATCCAACAACATCTACAGGCTAGACTTTGATTTCTCTATCATCACGTGTTCCTAGTTTAAACGTATTTCCTGGTTACTGGTATAACAAAAGATTATTATGTCGTTACTGTTTCCAAGAATTTAAAGATGATTTTAACTTTACTGATCGGAAGGTAATGTAAAAAGTAAAGAGAAAGTGAGAAAACGAGTTTCTTTATCGTCACTGACAGAAAATTGTGGGCTTGTTCATCGACTGGCTATCTAGATATATATTGATGGTTTCGTTTAGAGAGAGAGAGGTTGGGATATATATGATTCAATTATTTTTGTTTAATGGCAACTCGATCCTAATGTATACGATTCAGTCTTATTACTTTAGGTTTATATCTTCCAACTACATTTGTGATTCAACAAGAATCTTCTTGATAGTCTACTCGGTTATAAAATAAAATACAAAATAAATATATTTTTGTTTCTTCCATTTACAAGATCCTTTATGGTAGTATTAAATTAACATGATAGGAGAAAGTTTACAATCTGAACTTCCTGTAATAACAGACGATTAAAACATTATTAATAGTATAACAGCAGACGATCAGTTCATTACTGGTAGTGTTACAGCAGCTGATGTTGATCAGACGATTACCGGTAGTGTTACAGCATCTGATCAGATCATTACTGTTAGTGTTACAGCAGCTGATCAGACTATTACTAGTAGTGTTACAACAGCTGAACAGTATTACTGGTAGTGTTACAGCATTTAATCAGATCATCACTGGTAGTGTTACAACAGCTGATCAGACTATTACTGGAAGTGTTACAGCATCTGATCAGATAATTACTGGTAGTGTTACAGCAGCTGATCAGAGGATTACTGGTAGTGTTACAACAGCTGATGAGATCATTACTGGTAGTTTAACAGTAGCATGATCAAAACATTACTGGTAGTATAACAGCAGCATGATCAGAGCGTTACTGGTAGTGTAACAGTAGCATGATCAGAACGTTACCGGTAGCGTAACAGTAGCATGATCAGAGCGTTACTGGTAGTGTTAAAGTAGCATGACCAGAACGTTACTGGTAGCGTAACAGGAACACGATCAGAACAATACTGGTAGTGTAACAGTAGCATGATCAGAACGTTACCGGTAGCGTAACAATAGCATGACCAGAACATTACTGGTAGTGTAACAGCAGCATGATCAGAGCGTTACTGGTAGTGTAACAGTAGCACAATCAAAGCGTTACTGGTAGTGTAACAGCAGCATGATCAGAGCGTTACTGGTAGTGTAACAGTAGCATAATCAAAGCGTTACTGGTAGTGTAACAGTAGCATGATCAAAACAATTCTGGTAGTGTAACAGCAGCATGATCAGAGCGTTACTGGTAGTGTAACAGTAGCATGATCAGAACGTTACTGGTAGTGTAACAGTAGCATGATCAGAGCATTACCGGTAGTGTAAGAGCAGCATGATCAGAACGTTACTGGTAGTATAACAGCAGCATGATCAGAGTGTTACTGGCAGTGTAACAGTAGCACGATCAGAGCGTTACCAGTGGTGTAAGAGCAGCATGATCAGAGCGTTACTTGTAGTGTAACAGTAGCATGATCAGAACGTAACCGGTAGTGTAACAGTAGCACGATCAGAGCGTTACCGGTGGTGTAAGAGCAGCATGATCAGAGCGTTACTTGTAGTGTAACAGTAGCATGATCAGATAACCGGTGGTGTAAGAGCAGCATGATCAGAGCGTTACTTGTAGTGTAACAGTAGCATGATCAGATAACCGGTAGTGTAACAGCAGCATGATCAGAGCGTTACTGGTAGTGTAACAGTAGCATGATCAGAACGTTACTGGTAGTATAACAGCAGCATGATCAGAGTGTTACTGGCAGTGTAACAGTAGCACGATCAGAGCGTTACCGGTGGTGTAAGAGCAGCATGATCAGAGCGTTACTGGTAGTGTAACAGTAGCATGATCAGAACGTTACTGGTAGCGTAACAGTAGCATGACCAGAACATTACCGGTAGTGTAACAGCAGCATGATTAGAACGTTACTGACAGTGTTTTTATTTATAGTATTATTTATTAATAAAACTGATAAATTTGAGTGTTTTTAACAATTGTTCGGGTATGCTGTTTTTGTCATTAATAAATGTGTAAGTTATACGGGATTTTAACACCTTTGGTTTTAGTATTTCATCTGTGAAGTACTTTGGTTGCATAGAAACCAAATACCAGTTATTTGACTATTTAAATCTATGGTTTCGTTTTATTTTTCAGTATATACGTCTGTTCTTTGATTTATTGATAGAGTTTTTCTTGAACTTACGTGTACAATAATCAACACAGCGTGTCGCTTTCTTAAAGGACCAGACATGTTCTCAAAATTATATAATACTCTACAAGTTAAATCCGTAAGCTGCTTTGGTGGTTTGTATTTGATGTTATTGAAACATCTCCCACTAATGCATCTCTGTTTTACTGACTAAAATATTGTTCGGATAGTTATTGTTAAATTCACTGTTTTACTGATTAAAATATAGTTCGGACAGTTATTGTTGTCTTCACTTTTTTTACTGATTAAAATATTATTCGGATAGTTATTGTTAACTTCACTGTTTTACTGATTAAAATATTGTTCGGACAGTTATAGTTGACTTCACTGTTTTACTGACTAAAATATTGTTCAGATAGTTATTTTTGACTTCACTGCTTTACTGACTAAAATATTGTTCAGATAGTTATTGTTGACTTCACTGTTTTACTGACTAAAATATTGTTCAGATAATTATTGTTGACTTCACTGTTTTACTGACTAAAATATTGTTCGGATAGTTATTGTTAACTTCACTGTTTTACTGACTAAAATATTGTTAGGATAGTTATTGTTGTTTTTACTGTTTTACTGACTAAATTTATTGACTACGTTTCGCAGAATTATTAAAATCTAAGGATTAACATGAATGTGATATAGAAACCTGTGAACAATTCTTTTTATTAAAACATACCATAATATCCTACGTATCTAAACTTGTGTCACCCGAATACATAATTAGAAGATAGATAAATCGTTTGTAGCCTATTGGTGAATCTGCTGGTACAAATGTGGAGGGAGGGGGGGGGGAGGTCGGACGAGACTGTTAGACAGTGCTTCAACTCCCCTAGCGTGCATACTTACATCTCCATATCACATTAACTTTTTACAGCGTTAGCCGAAAAAAAAATCAAATTACCAGACTTTCCAGACCGAAATAATCTTCTCAGTGCCCGGCATGGCCAGGTGGATAAGGCGCTCGACTCACAATCTGAGGGTCGCGGGTTCGAATCCGCATCCCACCAAACATGCTCGCCCTTTCAGCTGTGGGGGCGTTATAATGT
>NW_013676193.1:8515-17158 GCF_000517525.1 Limulus polyphemus
CAACTATTTGTTGGAAAACGAGAAACCAAAGAGTATGCGGTGGGTGGAGATGACAAGAAGCCTAACCTCAAGTCTTACACTGCTAAATTAGGGACGGCTAGCGCAGACAGCCCTCGTGTAGCTTTGCGCGAAATTCCAAAACAAACTAATCTTCTCAATATAAAGAAACAAAACGGAAACATTCAAACCTTTTAAGAAAAACTCAATCGTAACTTCTTAAAAGACCATTTTCAAATCCAAAATACAAGTATTTCGTATTTACAAGTTTTCCGCCAGTATCTGTAAACCATACCTTGAAAAAAAAGAGCCTAAAACTCAAACACAATGTATCTAAAGTAATACCCGGTTATTATCACAACTTTAACTAGGAATAATTGTTTAAGTCACTTTCATACTTAAAGACTTATTCCTGTACAAAGACAGACTGTCATCTTGTTTGTGCACGTGGATCACACACACACACACTCTTGATGTGAATACAGAGCCACCTATATTCGTAAGACTAAAAAGCATATTGCTGTACGTGTCCAGGAACACCTAAGTGCCTCCTAAAAAACCGGATCTTCGCCATCAAATCCATGAGGATTCCCCATTTACGAATACAAAGATAGATTTGAACACGATATCACTTTTAATAATATTAAAATTCTAAATCCAGGAAAGTCTGGCACGGAGTTATTTATAAAACAAATATTACTGATTAACAAGTTTAGATGCAAGTGTTTAGAAGTGTTTTAATTGTTTAATTATGTTTACTCGTAATTATACCCATGAATTTCCTCGTATTTTGATATATATTAACTTTCATTATCCTAATTAATTTTAAATTGTCACTTTCAACTTATATATTTATTGTTTTCACACAAAACCACTGAAGAAGGATTACGTACAATCACAAACGTTACTGGTCTACTATATTCATTACAGTATAACAGATAAATGTTATTGTACTGGTATATATTCATTACAATATAACGGATAAATACATTTATCCGTTATATTGTAATGAATATAGACCAGTACAGTAACATTTATCTGTTATATTGTAATGAATATAGACCAGTACAATAACATTTATCCGTTATATTGTAATGAATATAGATTGGTACAGTAACAGTTATCTGTTATATTGTAATGAATATAGATCGGTACAGTAATTACTTTACGGATCTATATTCATTACAATATAACAGATAAATGTTACTGTACGGTCTATATTCATTACAATATAACACATAAATGTTACTGTACGGATCTATATTTATTACAATATAACAGATAAATGTTACTGTACGGATCTATATTTATTACAATATAACGGATAAATGATATTCGCGTTTCTAATGTTATAGCTCCAAGAAGATAAATCTATTGTTATAAAATTATGTCCAAACTCCCCTCAGGTAATTGTTATAAAATTGTGTCAAACTCCCCTCGGGTAATTGTTATAAAATAATATCAAGATTCCCCTCGGGTCATTGATATAAAGTTCAGTCATTCCAAAAAAGATTGTGTATATGACACTACCATTTACTGGAACACATTCTTTGATAATCAATAACAATATATAGAACATCCTATGTAATGTTTATCAACAAGTTGAACTACGTGTGGTACTTAAACCAGTATACAGAACAAGGAACTATTTTGTATTCAAAGACAGAATTTAGTGAGCTGATGTTAAAAGTATGAAAAGGGAGAAAAAAAATTCACATGTTTGAAATAACTTTGTATTAGTTATTTAATGTTTTATTAAGAACCACACGTAATTAGCATACATAATAAAAACAACGCCTAACTGGCCATAAATAATAATAATCACACGTAACAAACCTGCGTGTCACTTTATCCTGGTGTAAGTGCAATTAACAGTGCCTCTAGCCTAATAGGATATAACACTCACCATTGACACTGCCTCTAGCCTAATAGGATATAACACTCACCATTGACACTGCCTCTAGCCTAATAGTATATAACACTCACCATTGACACTGCCTCTAGCCTAATAGGATATAACACTCATCATTGACACTGCCTCTAGCCTAATCGGATATAACACTCACCATTGACACTGCCTCTAGCCTAATAGGATATAACACTCACCATTGACACTTCCTCTAGCCTAATAGGATATAACACTCACCATTGACACTGCCTCTAGCCTAATAGGATATAACACTCACCAGCACCATGTTACATGGCAAAGGATCTTAATTGAAGGAAGTGACACCCATACCAATCCCATAGAACATGTTACATCAGTGCCAGGCTGTCTTTACAAAATAGTGACCTTACGCAAGCATGCTACATCATTGTCAGGCTGTCTTTACAACATAGTGACCTTACATAAGCACGCTACATCATTGTCAGTCTGTCTTTACAACATAGTGATCTTACGTAAGCATGCTACATCGTTGTCAGGCTGTCTTTACAACACAGTGGCCTTATTTAGACATGCTACATCATTGGAAGGCTGCCTTTACAACATAGTGACCTTACTTAAGCATGCTACATCAGTAGAAGGCCACCCTTAGAACGTGGTAACCATAATCTCTATAGAAGTGGCATATCTCACGTCTATAGATGGAAAACAACATCTATCAAATATTTCATTGAAAACGTAAGCTGGATTACCAATCATTTCAGATCACATGGCTGATCATCAGACGTCTGATTTTTATGGAAGAGCTCTGTCTTGTCAAATTATCAGTTGTTTCTTTTCAGTAGTGAAACTCGAGTATTCAAATTTTGACAACACGCTTTTTTCCACTGTAACTACCTACACCGTATAAAATTTAAAGCTGTCAATATTCGCAACATTGAAGCTATAATAGTCATGAATGACAGAATGAATAAATAAAACAAACAAAAAAGTACATGATGATCGTATTGCGTGTGTTCATTCTCATTTGGAACTGTTCCAAGACTGAAGATAGCATTCCGGTAAATATATTATATCTTGAAGCTACTTGAAAAATCTGTAAGAGCTGTGAAAAATCTCGTTTCACCATTTCTATGTATCTGTGATAGGAGGTAGTTTTAGTCAGTAAATATCGTTCTTAAAAATGTGTAAACTAATAAAACAGTTGATCACTGACTGGTTCTTTAAAATGTGTAAACTAGTAAAACAGTTGATCACTGACCAGTTCTTAAAAACTGTAAACTAATAAAACAGTTGATCACTGACCAGTTCTTAAAAGTTGTAAACTAATAAAACAGTTGATCACTGACCAGTTCTTAAAAATTGTAAACTAATAAAACAGTTGATCACTGACCAGTTCTTAAAAATTGTAAACTAATAAAACAACTGATCACTGACCAGTTCTTAAAATTGTAAACTAATAAAACAGTTGATCACTGACCAGTTCTTAAAAATTGTAAACTAATAAAACAGCTGATCACTGACCAGTTCTTAAAATTGTAAACTAATAAAATAGTTGATCACTGACCAATTCTTAAAAATTGTAAACTAATAAAACAGCTGATCACTGACCAGTTCTTAAAATTGTAAACTAATAAAACAGTTGATCACTGATCAGTTCTTAAAGAAAGGTAAACTAATAAAACAGTTGATCACTGATCAGTTCTTAAAGAAAGGTAAACTAATAAAACAGTTGATCACTGACCACTACTAAACAATTTGTAAATACATTGTGTAACTTGTTATCCAATTCTAAGAGTACAATGCAAGTACTTATGCTTCAATTGTAAAATTAGACCCAGCAATGTTTATATGTTTACATGTTACAATCAGTGTTTACCTGTTTTAAGTCCATGTCTCCATGTTAAAAGTAAATATTTACATGTTGAAAGACCATGTTTACACGAATAGTTATAATAACGGTTTGATCATATATTAGTTTACATTATTTGTTGTTACTGTATAGTCGTGATAACGGTTTGATTGTCTATTACCTTACATTATTTGTTGTTACTGTATAGTCGTGATAACGGTTTGATCATATATTACCGTACATTATTTGTTGTTAATGTATAGTATACAGTAACAACAAATAATGTAAGGTAATAGACAATCAAACCGTTATCACGACTATACAGTAACAACAAATAATGTAAGGTAATAGACAATCAAACCGTTATCACGAGTCGTGATAACGGTTTGATCATATATTAGTTTACATTATTTGTTGTTAGTGTATAGTCGTGATAACGGTTTGATTCATATATTAGTTTACATTATTTGTTGTTAATGTATAGTCGTGATAACGGTTTGATCATATATTACTTTACATTATTTGTTGTTAATGTATAGTCGTGATAACGGTTTGATCATATACTGGATTACAATATTTGTTGTTACTGTATAGTTGTGATAACATTATTTGTTGTTACTGTATAGTTGTGATAACATTATTTGTTGTTACTGTTTTGTTGTGATAACATTATTTGTTGTTACTGTATAGTCGTGATAATGTTCTTTGTTGTTACTGTATAGTCGTGATAACGTTATTTGGTGTTACTGTATAGCCGTGATAACGTTATTTGTTGTTACTGTATAGTTGTGATAACGTTATTTGTTGTTACTGTATAGTCGTGATAACGTTATTTGTTGTTACTGTATAGTCGTGATAACGTTATTTGTTGTTACTGTATAGTTGTGATAACGTTATTTGTTGTTATTCTGTAGTGTATTCTGTGTAATTGCTGTTGCGTAAAAAGATATTAAAGATTTCGATGAGAACAAAAACTAACTTATGTATTGAAACTTGTGAACGGTTCTTTTACCGTGAAGAGGACGTCACAAATAGATGTCCCTGTTCTTATCCAATTAGTGTTGGCAGCAGGTTCTCATCTGTCATTCACAGAAACAGACAGCTCACGTTATTATCAGTTATCTATCTATCTTATATCTGATTCTCTAACAATCCGTTATACCAGATCATTGGGATATATCTTTATGCTTGAAAATATTTTTATTATTATTCTGTTTATCTTCTTCTCCAGATATTTCCACTTTATTTCCTGTTCTCTATCTATCTATTTACCTATCTTCAGAAGGGCCAGTAAAAGTAAGAGAAACTAGAAGCTACTGTCCGTTTATTTTAACTTATAAAACTTTACAAGGCACGAATACACTACCAACAACACCGAATGGTTAGACTTGAAAGTCATCTTATAACGCAGAGAAAGAGTTTAGTACTAAATTAACTTCAAATAGAAATGTTTCTTTGCTGAGTTCTGAGTTTATTCATTTAAGCTGGAAAATAAGTTGTGGATTAAGTTAATTCCTAGTAAAAAACAGGACAAGGTTCTGTAACAAGAAGTCAGGAAAGATTTACTAAGAGATCGAACAAGGAATTCTATAGAAATGGAGGACAGTAAAAGGACATGTCTAAAGTTCATAACCAGACTGTACATCAGTGGATCTTATGTACTAATTGTGTACAACATGTCTAAAGTTCATAACCAGACTGTACATCAGTGGATCTCATGTACTAATTGTATACAGCATGTCTATAGTTCATAACCAGACTGTACATCAGTGGATCTCATGTACTAATTGTGCACAACATGTATAAAGTTCATAACCAGACTGTACATCAGTGGAGCTCATTTACTAATTGTGTACAGTATGTATAAAGTTCATAACCAGACTGTACATCAGTGGATCTCATGTACTAATTGTGCACAACATGTCTAAAGTTCATAACCAGACTGTACATCAGTGGATCTCATGTACTAATTGTGTCCAACATGTATAAAGTTCATAACCAGACTGTACATCAGTGGATCTCATGTACTAATTGTGTACAACATGTATAAAGTTCATAACCAGACTGTACATCAGTGGATCTCATGTACTAATTGTATACAACATGTCTAAAGTTCATAACCAGACTGTACAGCACCTTAGATGTTATTACATCACTGGTAATTCTCAAGTATATTTACCTGATGGCGCCCATCTATTCTCCAGAAAGTCGTCTTTAATTTAACAGTTGAAAAGTAGAGGGAAGGCAGCTAGTCAACAACACCCTTCAACAACCTTTGACCTACTCTTTTACCAGAGAATAGTGGGATTGACCATCACATTATAATGACCATGCGATGAAATGGTGAGCATGATCGGCGACAAGGAATCGAATTAAAGCGCCCTAGCCACAGACCATCAGTCTGAATAAGTGACCCAATTGGTTGACCTTTCTTAGACAGTAAGAGACTTACCCCTGTCTGAGAGCATTTAGGAAAACTGTTTGATTAACGAAGTGAAACAAGACCACTTCTCTCTGCCTATACTATGGTTTTGGTTTCGATTTTCTAATTATGTTCTATGAAGCAGTCCTATTAATTTCGTATATTACGAAATCAAGCTTTCATAACAGTTCTCTGTTCCATAATTTGTTTTGTTATGAAAAGTGGTATTCCATAAACCTTTTTTTATAGTAGATTCTACATATTCTGTTCAGTTTTGTTACGATATCAGCTTTCATTTCTTGGATAAACTCTCATCATTCAATATTTCCATTCTTTCTAAAGCAACACACTAAGCTAAGCCAGTAAATATTAGATTTTGTTTGAAAAGTCAGGTTTGTGTCACCTGATCCCAAACTAATGTTACAGCTCCAAATAGCTTGCGATGTTACACCATTCTTCGCCTTTTAGATCACGTGCAGAGAGAGGAGAGTCCCAGTGAGTTCTCTATTACCTGTAATTAGTTTTTTCCCGCTAGAGTGAAATAGAAGAGAGAGAAGTAGTTTCATATTTCGTGCCCTATTTTCAGTCTTTTCGACGCAAAATGAGAATTTTCTTCGGTTAAGATTGAATGACACACTGATCTAAATGGAGTGAAATAAATAAATTGGTTTTTATTTCACGATTCACTGCTATATATTTCACCAGCTGAATCAGTGCTTTTGAATAAGGTCTTTTGTCCCCTTTCTTCGTCATCTGAATAATGGAATATCTGAGATAAATAATCTCACCACACTTCACGTTGGTATTAAACTCGATCACGGGTCATCTTCCGGTGAATAAATCATCCAATCACAACACGTTTCTTCTATTTAACGGTGTTCACAGCAGAAAAAACTGAAAACTGGTGAATAATATAAACACCAGGCAAGAAGATGTAAAGCTCTATTTATCATACTAACCCATTTGGAGCTGGTGTTTATACGTGTCATACTAACAGTCTGAGCAGAGCTATGATATACTAACAACGATACAATATCATTGTTACTGACTTAAAAGTGCATTTCCAAAAATATAGGTTGCAGCATGTAAAAACTATTAATATTTTAGGATCGTTGATGGTTAGTTTATAATAATTTCCTTGTGTTTTACTGTTAAATAAACAAGGTGTGTGAAAGATTAGTTGTTAATTATGGTATTTGACTTGTAAATACTACATTCTACGGTAGCTATAGTTACGAACAAATACACTGTATGGTAGCTATAGTTACGAATAAACACACTGTATAGTAGCTATGGTTACGAACAAATACACTGTACGGTAGCTACAGTTACGAATAAACACACTGCATGGTAGCTATAGTTACGAAGAAATACACTGTATGGTAGCTACAGTTAAGAATAAACACATTGTATGGTATGTATAGTTAGATATATGTATATTAGGTTGGGGAAGAATATACTGTAAGTGAAACATGTTATTTTAACGAGTAGATTGTGAAGATAGGAAGTTATAATTGTGACGTTTTATCGATCCTTGTGTTTCGTGGATATACTTTCAGATTATGACGAAACGATGAAGAGATACCAAAAAGCTCGTCAAAACTAAAGACAATAATTGAAACAATGAATATATCTAAAACACACATATCTAAACGAACATACTAAGTATCAAACCTCTATAATTATGGCCACTCACGGGGCCCCTTAAAACGTTGACCTAAATATATTATTGTAATATAGTGCAGTTAGTTATTACTGAACGTTTCGGTAATACTTAATATTGTTCTTGAATTATCTTTCCAAAACACCCAAAGTGTCACCTGATGATACTGTCCAAGGTTAAAAGCTGGTTGATACCGATATATATAATTGTGGATGCTTATTTAAAAAAAACAACAACAAATAATCAAACTTCGATCTCGGAGCTAGTAACGAGTTCAGTCTTTACTGAAAGTTACGTAACTAACCACCTAGTAATGGTATTAATAAAAAACGGAAAACAATTAATTCCAGCTGAAAAATTAAACAAATCGAATGATTTTAAGAAATAATAGAAACTTCTACAGAACACCAGAACTCTGGAACCCAGACGAACTGAACTAGTGGAGTTTAGACTTAGATAATATAAATTTCTACAAAACACCAGAACTCTGGAACCCAGATGAACTGAACTAGTGGAGTTTAGGCTTAGATAATATAAATTTCTACAAAACACCAGAACTCTGGAACCCAGATGAACTGAACTAGTGGATTTTAGGCTTAACTCGTGCTTTTGACATTTTCATAGAACACAACGTTACGTAACAAGCTTACAGTCAGCGTGAATTTCAAAATGTGCGCCTGGTGTGGCTGGAAAGTCCAAGATTCAAGTTCGCGATGTGCATTTTCAACTGTAGGTGTGTAATAAAAGTAACGGTACATGCCACGCGGCCATTCAACTGTAGGCGTGTAATAAAAGTAACGGTACATGCCACGCGGCCATTCAAC
>NW_013676194.1:0-2701 GCF_000517525.1 Limulus polyphemus
AAAAGACAATAGGTCTAACAGTTGGGATAATCATTGGTAAATTAAAAGTAATGTGGGAAAAAAATCCTGCAGTTTACATGATTTCTATTGTAACATTACTTCCTGTGAGCAACCATGTAACATGTGAGACTAAGTGTCTGCCCCGTGTGCTAATTACCTTGGCAACTAATCAAACAAATTGGAACTGTGATCTCACTGTCCTCCTTAGCCTGGTTTTCCATGCACCTAAAATGGTGATTGCGAATCTAACATGGTACCAAGAAGTGGAACAATAATAATAAAAGAACACAATATAACCTGTAGCAGTTAGTGAAAAACCACAGTAAATGGAACAAGAAGACTTGAAATTAGAGTAACTAGTTTCAACACCTTCATCAGTCTGATGTTGTGTTCTGAGACTATAGAGGATAATGTGTTGTAACTTGTTTCTCTAATTTCAAGTCTTCTAATAGACTCTTCCAGCTATTGTGGTTTTCACTAAGTGAAACGGTCTTGTTTATCACAATCGAAGTAATCTTCTGTACTCAGAATCTTGCAATATATAAGTAACTGAAATGCATGCATCAAGGGTGTATTGATACTTGTGAATTTTCCTTCTGAAATGTGTACTAGCAACTACTTTTTTATGGTGTTACTACAACACTAACCAGCAGTTTACTATTCATTTCTCAGTTGAAGGATTCTATTTTGTCATGATGTCAGTTGACTTTCTATTAACAGTTTATAAACTAGATATATATATATTTATGGACTGAATTTTTATAATTATTAATAAATTCATATATGATGTTTTTGTTAAGATTCAAATATCTGTTGTAATTGTATAAACTACTAAATTATTAACATTATTAATTATTATTTAAGCACAAAATAATATTTTTGATAATTATACTTGACATATTCTAGCACGTCGTCCCACTCAACCTCTCTCAATTCTTGGTCTGCCAGGATATGAAAAACTCAGCTCGAAGGAGAAAGAGGTAGATGTTCATTCTGTACTGTAGGCTTAACGAAGGTTATATATAAGTAATGTAGTTGTTATCACATTCAGTCTGTACTCTAGGCTTAACGAAGGTTATATATATATAAGTAATGTAGTTGTTACACATTCAGTCTGTACTGTAGGCTTAACGAAGGTATTATATAAATAATGTAGTTGTTATCACATTCAGTCTGTACTGTTGGCTTAACGAAGGTTATATATAAGTAATGTAGTTGTTATCACATTCAGTCTGTACTCTAGGCTTAACGAAGGTTATATATATAAGTAATGTAGTTGTTATCACATTCAGTCTGTACTCTAGGCTTAACGAAGGTTATTATATAAGTAATGTAGTTGTTATCACATTCAGTCTGTACTGTAGGCTTAACGAAGGTTATATATAGGTAATGTAGTTATCACATTCAGTCTGTACTCTAGGTTTAACGAAGGTTTTATATAAGTAATGTAGTTGTTATCACATTCAGTCTGTACTGTAGGCTTAACGAAAGCTTTATGTATTTAATTTAGTTGTTATTGAACGTTATAGTTATTAAATAATACCTGAATATGATAGGAAATATGTTCTTACATCATTAATAGAAGTTACATTATCATGAGGTCCGACACTGCACTGGCTTTTTCTTTTTTCTAAGATATTTTATAGCTTTTAAATACTTTATTCTGAAAAATGATATTGGACCAGGTGGATTAGTCGTGGTTATGAAAAATGTAGAAAGAATGTCCTTAAGTTTAAATAAATGTAGTAAAGCATAGATTTGACAATCTTATATGAGTCGCTTTTTAAGAATAATCTGAGGAAAAAAAAGTACCGACATTTTTGATTTAATATTGAGAGATATCACAGACAGTCCCCATGTCCAGTTGTGTACCATTTGTCCTCAACTAATAAAGCTTTAGGGTATTAGTCAAGATGTTTGCCTCTTGTATTAAAACTCTTGCCTCACCAGGTCCTTAGTCTTGGAGAATCCTGGAAACAAACTAAAACACGGAAACTTGAAGAATGGTTGTTGTAGTTTCAATAAAAATCTCACCCATTATATTAATTATGAAATTTTAAACAAAAAGAGTTTGACTAACATAATTAGGTTTTTTTATACTTGTATAATGCATTGTGAATCTTGTAATTTAGTTTTTTTACACTTGTATAAGGCATTATGAATCTCGTAATTAGGGTTTTTTTATACTTGTATAATGCATTGTGAATCTTGTAATTAAGTTTTTTACACTTGTATAAGGCATTATGAATCTTGTAATTAGGCTTTTTTACACTTGTATAAGGCATTGTGAATCTTGTAATTAGGTTTTTTTACACTTGCATAAGGCATTATGAATCTTGTAATTAGGTTTTTTTATACTTGTATAATGCATTGTGAATCTTGTAATTAGGCTTTTTTATACTTGTATAAGGCATTATGAATCTTGTAATTAGGTTTTTTATACTTGTATAAGGCATTGTGAATCTTGTAATTAGGCTTTTTTTATACTTGTATAATGCATTGTGAATCTCTTGACTCATAAAACCCAAGACTTTTGCAGTTTTTGCTGGCGGACATGTTTGAAGAACTAAAATGTCAGGAAAATGCAAGTTTAATCCTGCGTAGTCCTTGAAAATTCCTGGGATTTACTAATGTTAAATCTGTATGAACCCTTAAAATGTAAAGCAAGCATTTCCTTTTTTGTATTTATATTATTATTTAC
>NW_013676194.1:3701-13948 GCF_000517525.1 Limulus polyphemus
TTGTTCAGCTGTCCATATATATTTTTACAGTTGTGTTCATTTGATCATTTATCAAAAGCTGTATTTATGTTTTTATAATTGTGTTCAGCTGTCCTATATCAAAAGTTTTATTTATGTTTTTACAGTTGTGTTCAGCTGTTCATATATTAAAAGTTGTATTTATATTTTTACAGTAGTTTTCAGCTGTTCATACAATGCATTGCAAAAATATTCATACCCCCCTGTAAAGTTTCCACATTTTGTTGCCATCTGAGCTTGAGGTAATGAACATTCAGATGGGACTTTATATTTAGAATCTAAACCATCTACTCCAAACTGAGAAAGCTAAATAAATGTTGATATTATGTAAATTAGAATATTCTTAATTGCATAAGTATTCAACTCTTTTGCTATGGCAACCCTAAATCACTTCAGGTACCAAAGATTAGTTTGAAAGGTTGCAAGATTAGTGTAATGGTTTCTGTTCATTTGTAATCAGAGTGGTTTAACTTGACTTCAGAGTAAATGCATCTGTTTAAGCCACAACTCACATAGTGATATGAAAAACCAACCGTGAAGACCAAGGAGCTTTCCAAACAAGTCAGGGATAAAGTGGTAGAGAAGCACAGATCAGAAGAAGGTTACAAGAAAATTTCAAAGTACCTGATTATCCCTTTGAGTGTGGTGAAGTCCATCATTAAGAAGTGGAATGTGCTTCATACCACCCTGATGAGGCTACCTTTCCAAATAAGTCAGGGATAAAGTGGTAGAGAAGCACAGATCAGAAGAAGGTTACAAGAACATTTCAAAGTACCTGATTATCCCTTTGAGTGTGGTGAAGTCCATCATTAAGAAGTGGAATGTGCTTCATACCACCCTGATGAGGCTACCTTTCCAAATTAAGTAACCAGGTAAGCAGGAAACTGGTTAAGGAAGTCATTGTAAAGCCAACAGTGACTTTGAAAGATTTGTAAAGTTTGGTGTCTGAAATGAGAGTCAGTGTTCCTACATTGACAATATCCTAGTCCCTACACAAAGCAGGCCTGTAAGGGCGAGTGGCAAGAAAGGAGCCATTACTGAAAAAGAATAATTTTGAATCTCATATGGAGTTTGCAACAAAGCATGTAAATCATACTGCAGACATGTGGCAGAAGGTTTTGTGGTCTGACGAGACAAAAATCGAGCTTTTTGGTCTAAATTCAAAGTGTTACATCTGGTGCAAACCTGACACAGCACATCACCCAGTCAACACCATCCCAACTATAAAGCATAATGGTGGCAATATCATGTTATGGGGATGCTTCTCATGAGCAGAGACTGGGAAGCTTGTCGGGATTGAAGAGAAGATGGATGATGGAAAGTAGAGGCGAATCTTAGAGGAAAACCTGCTTGAGTCAGTCAAGGATGTAACATTGGATCGAAAATTCACATTTTAGCAGGACAATAACCCGAAGGCCAAAGCCACACTGGAGCAGTTTCAAAACAAGAAAGTGAATGTCCTGGAGTGGCCCAATCAAAGTCCTGACTTTGATCCAACAGAACATTTATGGCAAGACTTATTGCAGTCCATCAACGAACTTGTCAGAATTGGAGCAATTTTGCCAGGAAGAATAGGCAAAAATTAAGTCACCCTATTATGTAAAGCTGGTAGAGACCTATCCAAAAAGACTCAGAGCAGTAATTGTTGCCAATGGTGCTTCCACTAAGTACTGAATTAGGATGCTGAGTACTAATGAAATCAGCAAATTTCAATTTATATATTTTCTTTGCAAGTTTTGCTGACATTCAACCTCCTTCACACATAACAGTGTTAAATTTGATCATTGGAGTTTTGAATAAAAATAAGTTAATATAAAAGAAATTGTTTACATTATTTGTATTTCATCAAAATGTGACATTATTTTAGGGGATGAATACTTTTACAAGGCAGAGTATATCAAAAGTTATTTATATCTTTTTATCTTTTCTCTCAGCTGTCTATATATCAAAATTTGTATTCTTATTTTTACAGTTGTGTTCAGCTGTTCGTGTGGTACCTGAGAACTACCTCAGTATCAAGATGACACTCATCAATGAATGTGATAAGCTTGGTGGACTTAAGTTAGCGCAGGCCCGAAGTCTGATCAAAATTGACGTCAACAAAACTCGGAAAATATATGATTTTCTTCTTGAAGAAGGTTTAATAAAAAAAGATACGTGATTGATTTTATGTTAGGTAAAAACTATTTAAATGTTAATCGTGAAAAAAAAAACTTTTAATTTGTTGTCATGGAAACTGCTCATATATGTTTTGAATAAAAATAAATTCACGTAAAAAATGGGATGTATTGATTGTTAACCTTTGCACTAACATCTTGGAATCATACACAATTGACCAACATAAATAAGAGGAAAGGTATCAAAAGTTACTTTTATAGTCATGTCCAGCTTGAAATTTAAAACACGTAAAATAAGGTTTTTATAAAATCACATTAGTCCTGATATGATGTTTTCTTTGATTTATTTGTTAATCGATGAAAAATGTTCGCCTGATGCTAATTTCGTTAAATAATTAATAACAAAACTTCAATTATCGTTTAGGCTACTAATTGTGACACTGGCGTCCATTTCTATTTTATAAGCTTGTTTTCAAAGTTATCGTTATTCCTCTGTAACGAATTAAGAATGTAGATAATTGAGAACTTTTCAAATATATTTTTCTCTCTCTTGACTAAATATGCCACATTCCCTCCGAGTAAAATCAAGCTTTCCAGTATGGTTCACCTTTTTTAATGATACTGCTTATAATCAAATATCTGAACAAATTGTTACATTTTCTACAGCTCACCTATAGCTCATCGTTAAGTCTGTAGTTTCGTATCTATGATGAGAAGATTACAGACAGCCTATTATGTAGCTTTGTTAGGGATAATGAGAATTTTTTACCAATCAGCGCTTTCCGAGTTCTTAAGCCCTTATTCGATGACGAGGAACCCACTTTGAGACATTGTACCTGATGATGACAGAACTTTGTCGAAACGTTATACATTTGTTGTTATGTTAAACTTATATTAAAGTTTTTCTTTATTACCCATTCAAGCTGTCTCCAAGCATTATTAAGCCCATATTGTTCATGAAACTTACAATAATCAGGAGAGAGAAGGTTTGGGGGTGGGGTAATACTTTATTATATATTAAAACTGTTCGAATAACACACTCAGTGTCGAGCTTTCATTAACAAGGATTGCCATATTTCAGTCTCGCACATACAACATCGACATATTATCTAAATTTCTATATAACTTTTGTATAACTACTGTTACTTTTACAAATCACAATTTAGTTAACATTGTAAAAGGTATATTTGTAAAGTGTTGTAATTTGAGAGCTGCAGATTGTAATGATCCAGAGAACAGGCGAAATGCCAGAAACAACGGTTAATTATACATACGAGTGGTGAATAATAAATGAGTAATTAGACAGAGAATTGTTTATAGTGTATAAAGTGAGTCAGTTAGTGTATTTACATCTATGTTAGTTATCGCGTTTATTGAGTTACCTTATGCAAGTAAATTAATATTTTGTTAGTCTTAGTATTGTTATAAAGGTTTGAATGTCATTTGTAACGTAGGCCTACAATAATTTACAAGAATGTACAAATTTTTAAGTTTGTAAAACGTTTTAAAGAAGAAACAAACTAAATCATAATAGTTCACTTGCACTGAACTTTGAATTATTTTCTCCAGATAATTTAATAGAACCTCCCAACAAAAGAACAACGTCACAATAAGATGCTTCCCGATCATACGAAATGGCGTATTTACGTTGTGGATTTTGATATAAAAATTTCAGTGCAAATTTGCAAGTTAGTTTGATTTAAAGATAGGATGAATTTAAAAATTATCAAAGTTATAATAGGAGATGATGGTCATCGAGGGCCAGAGGATTTGATACATGATTGTTTGGTTAAAAAATTCAGATGGTGCTGGTTGGAGAAAGAACTAAAAATTACTTTTGTTTTTGGGTGTAAACCATAAACAGTGGAGTGAAAACTGAAAAAAAAATCATTAAAAGGTTGATCTACCAAATAATGCTTTATGCAAGAAACTTTTAAGTTATGCCTCACAGAGTTGCTTTAAACATTTAATACATGGAACCACTAAAAAAGCACGTAGAAGTGTCTAATGACACGTTTAATTAATATTCTGCAAAATTTAAGGGCATCGGATCCGTCAAAGGTATAAAAAAAGACGAGAATTCACTATAGAGTTTTTTATTATTTAAATATTCATTTTCATGGTATCATACCCCTGGGTCCCCAACGAGTTTAAAATATTTCGGACTTTTTTCTTTTGCGTATTTTTATTCCTTTTTATTATCTGACTGCGAGGTTTGGGAATCGTTTGAGTGTTTTTCTTTTGCATTTTTTGGACTTTTAAAGAATAATGATAATAGTACTTCAAGATTTATAAAGGCTTCTGTGTTCGCTTCCGCTATCCTGACTGATAGGACTGCTCCACAATCAGGTGCAGTTTGCCACAGTTGTTAAATTTTACTTATTTAAAAATGTTAAATGGGCTTTTTTCATCATATTTGATTAAAGGGAAAATAAATTGGACACATGTAAATAGGGAGCCGACAAATTCTTTTGGCGCAATATCAACAAAAAGTTAATCCGGCCATGAGCATGGTAAAATGTTTTTACCACTTTAAAAATAATTATTAATATTAAATTATAATATTAATAGCTTAGCTCTTTCATTTCTTCCATACTATTCTATTTAAAATGACACATCATTTTGAAATCTAACAGAGTAGAGACTGTGTTATTAACATTAAAAACATTTTTAAAGCATGTAAGTTGTGCTTTTGATCGTAAGGTGTCACATTCGTGACTGACGTAGTTCTCTTTTTACTCGAAGTGAACCATGCCGCCGAAAGGAAAGAAGGCTGCAGCTGGTAAATTAACTTTTAAAATTCAGTTAAATGTAAAAATGGAGACATTTCAGCTTTGCAAAAACTTTTTTAGCAATAATTCTTAAGTACCATATATTAACATGTTGTTTTTACTAAACTTCAATATGTTTTACCTTAAACTTTGTAAGTCTTTTCGTGGCATAACAATGGCGGACAACGTGCGTGTTGATAGTTAGGCCTAATCCATTTCATAGACTACTTAGGTTTAAGAGTTAAGGATAACAAAAATTAGGAATGATATAATTAAGAATTTCAGTAATGCAACTGAAAAATTAGTTGTGTTTTTGAAACGTAAATAACTAAAAATAACCAAATTTGAAAGTAGGATTTATCATATTAAATACTCGGGGTGAAATAGCAACGTGGAAAATAAACTTGTAATGAAATTTTGTGTTGTTGATTTTAACAGTATTGAACCAAAATTAGCATATTTATTTTTGCCCAATCTTAAAAAACGTTGATCCTACAACTATTGTGCACAGACCTAAGAAATCTAGCTTGCTGGTTCACCAGTTTTTCCGAATTCTAGAAAAGTTAATTCAAGTTAAAAAAACAATTAGTAATAAGACTAAGTAATTGCTGTTAAAATTAGAATAAGGAAATGGGTTACTAATATTTTTAAAATTAAATAAAGCAACATTTTGCCACTGTTAACATTGGAACATGTGATGATGCCACTAACAGTGGTAGAACGATGCTTTATTTGATATTTTTTCTATCCCAGTTTAGTATTTTTGTGAATGTTTTTAAATTTTGTAATGTGTGGGATACCTCAAACATCTATATAAAACAAAAAGGCTATTGATTTAATATATTAGTAAAAGGTCTTTAAAATTGGATATCCTGTTAACTCTCTCCGCATGGCCTCGGTTCCTGGGACCGACCTCGTAACCATTTTGTGCTTGTTTTAGTTTTCATTCATTTAACTTTTAAATTAGTAAGTGTATGTTAATGAAATATGTCAGTTTGTCAGTAAACATTACAATGCTTTCATACTCAAAATATCAACATTTTTTATTAAGTCTTAAGGTTTCTAAAGCAATGTTTCTCTCGTGCTTTTTTTTTTTCTTTTCACATCTTGCCTGTCTATCATGCAAAGTAATTTTCATCTTAACATTAAAAATACTTTTATGCATCAGAAAATTTCACATGCAAAATCTTTATGATGCCCAAATAGTTATCAAACGTTACTTTGAAAAAAAAAACTTTATATTTTTATTTTCAGTAATTAATCTCTGTACAAGTTTGGTAAATTTGACCAATCTCGCAACTACCCTATAAAATTAGGAAATAAACATAAATTATGCATCTTTCGTTCTAGAATGCACACAAATTATAACACGAAAATGTAAATGTTTAGATGAAGTAGCTTAAATCTCATAATATTATGCATTTATATATATATTTATTTTTATTATATTGATCTTTTAGTCGTGCCTGGCTAACAATACAGAAGTTACAATGACGTGGCTCATGTGCCTTCATGTTACTGTACCAAATAACTTAAAACTGTTATTTTGGTCTGTACGAAGTAACTTGTCTTGGCTGTGTTTTAGTGGACGAGTATTTTTTTTTTAGTCATATATCATATACATTATATATGTATATAAATTATTGTTATTTAGAAATAAGTTCTTAAACTTATTTTTCTTAAAACATAAAACAGTAAATAAAGAAGTAAAGCAAACAATTATCTCTTCTAGTTACGACCTTTGTACTTGGTTGCTGCTTGACGTAGGTTGCTAAGCCTTATCAAATTTTGCAGGTGGAGCATATGAAACAAAATTTTTTTTAGGTTTTTATATATACAGTTGAATTACCATAAAATAATAAATTACTACATCAGTACAATAGAATTCCACTATAATTTATCAAGTTTAGTAACTAAGATGTATTTTAGTTTAAAAAAATATGAAATTTTGAGCAGACTAAAGAGAAAACCTCCCTCCTTGAAACCTTGGTTTGAAAGAATGAAATGGTATCCTAACACATGAAATAGGCTGAAAATTCCTGTAGGTGGATATTTTGAGCTTTTGATTGGTTATTCACATATCATATATTGAAGTGAGTGTATATATAAGGGACCGTTTCCGAAAATGGAAAGAGGTGAGCCGGGCCACTGTGTACATGGGTAATATTTAAGCAAATAGAAAAAATAGTAGTTTATTTTATATTCGAGCTTGTTAATATCGGTAATTTGAGTTCCTAATTCCTACAAAACTATAACTTTGTATTTTGACATTACAAACATCTAATTTGGACCAGTGCTGCATTCAGCATACTACATGACACACAAAAATTAATGTTTAACTTTTTTTTTTATATTTACTTTTAAATAAAGAAATTAAATAATGTATAATTCTAAAATTTGAATTATATTAAAATTTGATAAGTGTAAACTCTGACTATAAGTACTTTGAAATTTTCTGACCAATATTAACATTATTGTACATTTTATTCACGACCTTTATTTTTGTTAAACTTTGATTATTTACCTCCAACCTGGAGAATCAACTATAATGTTACAGTAAAGAAAATAACAAATAAAACTGTGGTGAAAATACAAATGTTTGATATTTAATTATGGTAATTTTTATTTTTCATTTATTTTCACTATTTATTATCATAAAAGTAACTAAAATCATAAAAATAGAAACTTATTTGGTAAGATAGTGAAAGAAAATACTAAAAGTCTTCGTGATATATACGAACCAGCAGCTTATGTGTTACGCTATATGGTAAGATAAGCTGCACGTACGTGTCAGGGTATTTTTAATCAGACATGGTTCAAAGGTCAATAAAACAAAAATTAATAGATATAAATAGATGAATACTGTTATGAAATTTAAGTTGTTTAGAATAAACATTTATGGTTTTTGTTACAATTTGTGGTTATTCTAGAATAAAAAAAAAAGTAATTTAGATGTATAGTAAATATTGTTGTTCTTCTGTAAGTCTTGTTGGCTCATGAATATGGGTGTCCAAAATAGAATGTCCCAAAATGGCTATAATTTATCCAGCTTTTTAAGTAAGCTATAAATAGATTAATAGAACTCTGTCAACTTTGTCTTAATATTATATATGGTAGTAGTATTTAATATGTAGGTTGTATAATATGAGTGTTGGGATTCTTCTACATAGGTGTCTGTGACTTGTTGGTGATAAATTCAAAAATAAACAAACAGCACACACTCCACTTGTTGTCAAATGATATATTCAAACATGTATATTAACTCACAAAATAAATTAATTAATAATACTTATACTAAACAGTCTTTTATATCATGACATACTCCTTTAAGATTTGGAACACCAAAATATGAGCACTGCATACCAAGCAATTCTACAGAATAATGGTTTGTAAGATTTATGTCGAGGAGAATCTTTTCTTTCTGTTGATTATAAACACATCCAACAGCCAAATAAAGTTTGATGGTCACAGAAAACTAAATCTATTGGTGTAAAATTTGCCAAATGTGGTGTTGAAATTTTATGTTCATAACTTTTTTGTTTGCCACGGTGTCTTTATTCATTGGGTGCAAATGCATCATTGAAATTGAGAATGGAGAAAGGGGCATTTTTTGGCAAAAGTACTTGAAGATATCATAATGGCAGAACATATCTAACTTATTTATTATTGACAGGTATTTGCCTTACAAGATTTCTTATTCTCTGTGGTAGACAAGTTTCCCTTTTGACTTATTTATTTTTATTGACTAGAAGAAACTGACACTTACTTTTTATTGTAAACTAAAATATTCACCTGTAATCTCTCCCTTTGTTCTAGGTATCAGCATAGTGTAATTGTTAATTCTAATGATTTCTTTGTTATTATATTAAATATTTTAATATTTAATGAACTAAAGTGCTGTAATATAAATAAAAGGTGCATCAATAAATGTGAACTTTACTTACAGCTCCTGCAACTGCACCAGAACCTAAAGCTGCTCCAGCGAAACCTGCGAAGGATGTAGGTCCTGCAGCAAAGCTACCCAAGAAAGTTGGTGATAAAACAAAGCCAAAGAAGGATGTTAAAATTAATCTAGGAAAAGCTCGCGCCAAAGCCTTGGCTGCGAGGAAGAGTGTAGTGAAAGGTGCTCATGGTACGAGAAGAAAGAAGATCAGAACTTCGGTACAGTTCAGGAGGCCCAAGACGTTGAAGATGCCTCGTAGGCCCAAATATCCAAGGAAGAGTGTTCCAAGGAGACCGAGGTATCGTGACAAGATCTCATATTCATATGATTGGTTATGCAGCATTAGATAATATGGATGGGTGGACTCCGCCCAGAAAAATTTACTAGGCATTCATTCACAAAATATTAGTTTTTAATTAAGTTTTAACATTTTTTAATTAATTATTTGCTCATCTATTTTTTTTATTTTAAATATTGACTATCCAACAAATTTTGATTTTAATCTTTAAAAATACTTGTGTGTCAGAAAATTGTCAAATTTGAACTGTAAAATCTCCATAACACCTAATAATCTCTAGATAATTACATAGGCCTGCAAATATAAACTTCGTAAAAGTTATTTTGGTTTTAATAACGGATTTTTCATAATTCAGCTATGCAGATTTTTGAAAATAATATTAATTTTTTTTCTATCGTGTAAGGATTTTTACAAATCAGGTAGAAGAAAACATACTTAGATCAAATCATTATTTCGTTTACCACAATGAGCATTTTTTATTAATTTTATTTACTGCTTTTTTAGCAACTATTTTTCTGATCTTCGTTAGATGTTGTTTATCTTACAGCAAGGCTGTCGAAATGTGAAAAATTTCCCCCGCTATGGGGAAACCTGTTGCTTTTGTACTTCTAGAGAACATATATATATATTTATACTTTCCCACACAAATTGTCTTATTTTAACCCTTTCGAGATGGGTCAGATGAAAGGCCACGTCATCTCATTTGTTGACTCGCTTTCAAAATTTTATTGAACTACAATTTTATGAATTTATATCAGTAAGTTTGGTATCAAACTGTAGATTAGAATTCAACTTTTAGTACTATGTATTACTCAATTTCTTAATTCTATAGCAAATATTAAAAAATTCGGATAAATATTGATTTTTTTGTGTCGTGTGGTATGTTGAATGCAGCACTGGTTCAAATTATATGTTTTTGAAATTCCAAATACTAAGTCTATAGTTTTGTACGAATTATAAACTCAAATTACCGATATTGATAAACTAGAATATAAAATAAAAGCCCCTTTTCAATTTGTTAAGATATTGTTCATGTAATAAATCAAACACCCACCTCTTTCCATTTTTGGAAACACTCCCTTATATACATTTCTATATAT
>NW_013676194.1:13958-15678 GCF_000517525.1 Limulus polyphemus
GCACCATTTCTTTTGGACCAATATTTCAGTAAGGTAGGGTGTGTCTTTAGTCTGCTCAAAATTTCATATTTTTAGACTAAATTACATCTTAGTTACTAAGCTTGATAAATTATAGTGGTATTGATGTGTTTCCCGAGGTTGGACCAGTTCTCTATCATCAAGCATCCCCTTACTACTGAGTCTGCGATGAAGAAGATTGAAGATAACAACACCTTGGTGTTTATTGTGGACCTGAAAGCCAACAAGCCCCAGATCAAGACAGCTGTTAAAAAGTTGTACGACATTGATGTAGCGAAGGTGAACACCCTTATCAGGTGAGACTCGCAGTTGGAATTTTTCTCGTTTGTTTTTACACATACTTGTCCCATTCTACCATCAGTGTATTCTCTGACCAAAGTGAAAATAGCTTTTGTTATGAGTAAGTCAAATTGAGAAACAAGTGGTGGGTTTTTTTAGACATTCTTATCATTCAAGTGGGTTTCTTAAACTGCTATAAAAATGATGCCCAGCTAGCCAAGTCAAGGACATACTCGGATATTTTCTCTCATGTTAATGTATTATACTTGTTTAGTTGAATCTAATCTAATACTATGGTATAGTGGGCTAATACATATGCTGTAATTTTATGTGGTATTAGAAATATATATACATTTTTATTGTTGCATATTATTTAACAGGTTTGATGTTACGACCAGTAACAATTATATATTTTTTATTTAACAGACCTGATGGTCAGAAGAAAGCTTATGTTAGACTAGCTCCTGACTATGATGCCTTAGATGTTGCTAACAAGGTAAACAAACAAAGCATATTAGTGACTTTGGTTTTAAAACATAATCTTTGAAGTTTATGCATGTGATATTTTAAAGTGGCAGTAGTATAAAAGATGAAATGCTGTCACAGTACAGAAAACTCTTAAAGTAAAACCCTTACGTAACTACAATTTTTATCTGCTTTACGACAGTTAAAACACAAGTACTTACAAACAATGTCAAGGGATGGATTTATCAGTTGTACCCTAGTTTGGTTAGCATTGTCCTGCAATAGTTTCTTTGTGTGTGTTTTTATTGATCTCATTCATTTTGTGTAGCTTGGTAGGATTAGTCCATTCAAATCAAATATCTGTTATGTCTAAAGCTGTTTACATGTTAAAGTTGGAACTCGGTATGTTTAAGGATGTTATAGGTCTTGAAGGTTTAAGAATGAAAAAATTGATGCTTGATAATATAACTTAATTCCCTTCCGTTTATTTTCAGATCGGTATCATCTAAAGACATACCCATGAAGTTTATAGAATTGAAGATATTACTAAGTTGAGAATAAATAATTGTGGTGATATTGGTGTCCTGTTCGTTACTGTGCAAAGTTAATTTGTAACAAAGTCATTCATTAAAAAGAAGTAAGATATTGATTGTTTACAAAAAATTGTCAACATTTGAACTTCATTTGACAGTAGAGAATATTGTTTTATCATTAATGTTAAAGGATCAGGGCAACAGTTTGATACATACAGCTTTTGAAAAATGTGAAATGTCATAACTTTAGAAAAACGAAAATAAATAAATTCGATGACGAGGAACCCACTTTGAGACTAATAGTGGCTGGAGACGGCTTGAGTGGGTAATAAAGAAAAACTTTAATATAACTTTAACCTAACAGCAAATGTACAACGTTCCGAAAAGGTTTTGTCACCTGATGATGACAAACCCTTGTTGAAACG